>NW_027168073.1:0-69519 GCF_040954835.1 Lepisosteus oculatus
GGGATTCAGTTGTCTGAAAAAACGCGTTTATTTCGGGCTGAAAAACACGTTTTGCAGAGTGGTACTGTTACTGCCCCATAACTTACATGGGGTTGACCAAACTTGCAGAAACATGTTTATTTCTGCTGAAAAACACGTTTTGACCCTTTCTGCACACTGGGGTTAAGATCTGAGTGTGTGGGCTCTTCTGAGCCTTGCTGCTACATGGGGATTCAGTTGTCTGAAAAAACGCGTTTATTTCGGGCTGAAAAACACGTTTTGAAAAGTGTACTGTTACTGCCCCATAACTTACATGGGGTTGACCAAACTTGCAGAAACATGTTTATTTCTGCTGAAAAACATGTTTTGACACTTTCAGCACACTGGGGTTAAGATCTGAGTGTGTGGGCTCTTCTGAGCCTTGTTGCTACATGGGGATTCAGTTGTCTGAAAAAACGCGTTTATTTCGGGCTGAAAAACACGTTTTGAAAAGTGTACTGTTACTGCCCCATAACTTACATGGGGTTGACCAAACTTGCAGAAACATGTTTATTTCTGCTGAAAAACATGTTTTGATACTTTCAGCACACTGGGGTTAAGATCTGAGTGTGTGGGCTCTTCTGAGCCTTGCTGCTACATGGGGATTCAGTTGTCTGAAAAAACGCGTTTATTTCGGGCTGAAAAACACGTTTTGAAAAGTGTACTGTTACTGCCCCATAACTTACATGGGGTTGACCAAACTTGCAGAAACATGTTTATTTCTGCTGAAAAACACGTTTTGACCCTTTCTGCACACTGGGGTTAAGATCTGAGTGTGTGGGCTCTTCTGAGCCTTGCTGCTACATGGGGATTCAGTTGTCTGAAAAAACGCGTTTATTTCGGGCTGAAAAACACGTTTTGAAAAGTGTACTGTTACTGCCCCATAACTTAAATGGGGTTGACCAAACTTGCAAAAACATGTTTATTTCTGCTGAAAAACATGTTTTGACACTTTCAGCACACTGGGGTTAAGATCTGAGTGTGTGGGCTCTTCTGAGCCTTGCTGCTACATGGGGATTCAGTTGTCTGAAAAAACGCGTTTATTTCGGGCTGAAAAACACGTTTTGAAAAGTGTACTGTTACTGCCCCATAACTTACATGGGGTTGACCAAACTTGCAGAAACATGTTTATTTCTGCTGAAAAACATGTTTTGATACTTTCAGCACACTGGGGTTAAGATCTGAGTGTGTGGGCTCTTCTGAGCCTTGCTGCTACATGGGGATTCAGTTGTCTGAAAAAACGCGTTTATTTCGGGCTGAAAAACACGTTTTGAAAAGTGTACTGTTACTGCCCCATAACTTACATGGGGTTGACCAAACTTGCAGAAACATGTTTATTTCTGCTGAAAAACATGTTTTGACACTTTCAGCACACTGGGGTTAAGATCTGAGTGTGTGGGCTCTTCTGAGCCTTGCTGCTACATGGGTATTCAGTTGTCTGAAAAAACGCGTTTATTTCGGGCTGAAAAACACGTTTTGAAAAGTGTACTGTTACTGCCCCATAACTTACATGGGGTTGACCAAACTTGCAGAAACATGTTTATTTCTGCTGAAAAACATGTTTTGACACTTTCAGCACACTGGGGTTAAGATCTGAGTGTGTGGGCTCTTCTGAGCCTTGCTGCTACATGGGGATTCAGTTGTCTGAAAAAACGCGTTTATTTCGGGCTGAAAAACACGTTTTGAAAAGTGTACTGTTACTGCCCCATAACTTACATGGGGTTGACCAAACTTGCAGAAACATGTTTATTTCTGCTGAAAAACATGTTTTGACACTTTCAGCACACTGGGTTAAGATCTGAGTGTGTGGGCTCTTCTGAGCCTTGTTGCTACATGGGGAATCAGTTGTATGAAAAAACGTGTTTATTTCGGGCTGAAAAACACGTTTTGAAAAGTGTACTGTTACTGCCCCATAACTTACATGGGGTTGACCAAACTTGCAGAAACATGTTTATTTCTGCTGAAAAACATGTTTTGACACTTTCAGCACACTGGGGTTAAGATCTGAGTGTGTGGGCTCTTCTGAGCCTTGCTGCTACATGGGGATTCAGTTGTCTGAAAAAACGCGTTTATTTCGGGCTGAAAAACACGTTTTGAAAAGTGTACTGTTACTGCCCCATAACTTAAATGGGGTTGACCAAACTTGCAAAAACATGTTTATTTCTGCTGAAAAACACGTTTTGACACTTTCAGCACACTGGGGTTAAGATCTGAGTGTGTGGGCTCTTCTGAGCCTTGTTGCTACATGGGGATTCAGTTGTCTGAAAAAACGCGTTTATTTCGGGCTGAAAAACACGTTTTGAAAAGTGTACTGTTACTGCCCCATAACTTACATGGGGTTGACCAAACTTGCAGAAACATGTTTATTTCTGCTGAAAAACATGTTTTGACACTTTCAGCACACTGGGGTTAAGATCTGAGTGTGTGGGCTCTTCTGAGCCTTGCTGCTACATGGGTATTCAGTTGTCTGAAAAAACGCGTTTATTTCGGGCTGAAAAACACGTTTTGAAAAGTGTACTGTTACTGCCCCATAACTTACATGGGGTTGACCAAACTTGCAGAAACATGTTTATTTCTGCTGAAAAACATGTTTTGACACTTTCAGCACACTGGGGTTAAGATCTGAGTGTGTGGGCTCTTCTGAGCCTTGTTGCTACATGGGGATTCAGTTGTCTGAAAAAACGCGTTTATTTCGGGCTGAAAAACACGTTTTGAAAAGTGTACTGTTACTGCCCCATAACTTACATGGGGTTGACCAAACTTGCAGAAACATGTTTATTTCTGCTGAAAAACATGTTTTGATACTTTCAGCACACTGGGGTTAAGATCTGAGTGTGTGGGCTCTTCTGAGCCTTGTTGCTACATGGGGATTCAGTTGTCTGAAAAAACGCGTTTATTTCGGGCTGAAAAACACGTTTTGAAAAGTGTACTGTTACTGCCCCATAACTTACATGGGGTTGACCAAACTTGCAGAAACATGTTTATTTCTGCTGAAAAACATGTTTTGATACTTTCAGCACACTGGGGTTAAGATCTGAGTGTGTGGGCTCTTCTGAGCCTTGCTGCTACATGGGGATTCAGTTGTCTGAAAAAACGCGTTTATTTCGGGCTGAAAAACACGTTTTGAAAAGTGTACTGTTACTGCCCCATAACTTACATGGGGTTGACCAAACTTGCAGAAACATGTTTATTTCTGCTGAAAAACACGTTTTGACCCTTTCTGCACACTGGGGTTAAGATCTGAGTGTGTGGGCTCTTCTGAGCCTTGCTGCTACATGGGGATTCAGTTGTCTGAAAAAACGCGTTTATTTCGGGCTGAAAAACACGTTTTGAAAAGTGTACTGTTACTGCCCCATAACTTACATGGGGTTGACCAAACTTGCAGAAACATGTTTATTTCTGCTGAAAAACATGTTTTGACACTTTCAGCACACTGGGGTTAAGATCTGAGTGTGTGGGCTCTTCTGAGCCTTGCTGCTACATGGGGATTCAGTTGTCTGAAAAAACGCGTTTATTTCGGGCTGAAAAACACGTTTTGAAAAGTGTACTGTTACTGCCCCATAACTTACATGGGGTTGACCAAACTTGCAGAAACATGTTTATTTCTGCTGAAAAACATGTTTTGACACTTTCAGCACACTGGGGTTAAGATCTGAGTGTGTGGGCTCTTCTGAGCCTTGTTGCTACATGGGGAATCAGTTGTATGAAAAAACGTGTTTATTTCGGGCTGAAAAACACGTTTTGAAAAGTGTACTGTTACTGCCCCATAACTTACATGGGGTTGACCAAACTTGCAGAAACATGTTTATTTCTGCTGAAAAACATGTTTTGACACTTTCAGCACACTGGGGTTAAGATCTGAGTGTGTGGGCTCTTCTGAGCCTTGCTGCTACATGGGGATTCAGTTGTCTGAAAAAACGCGTTTATTTCGGGCTGAAAAACACGTTTTGAAAAGTGTACTGTTACTGCCCCATAACTTACATGGGGTTGACCAAACTTGCAGAAACATGTTTATTTCTGCTGAAAAACATGTTTTGACACTTTCAGCACACTGGGGTTAAGATCTGAGTGTGTGGGCTCTTCTGAGCCTTGTTGCTACATGGGGAATCAGTTGTATGAAAAAACGTGTTTATTTCGGGCTGAAAAACACGTTTTGAAAAGTGTACTGTTACTGCCCCATAACTTACATGGGGTTGACCAAACTTGCAGAAACATGTTTATTTCTGCTGAAAAACATGTTTTGACACTTTCAGCACACTGGGGTTAAGATCTGAGTGTGTGGGCTCTTCTGAGCCTTGCTGCTACATGGGGATTCAGTTGTCTGAAAAAACGCGTTTATTTCGGGCTGAAAAACACGTTTTGAAAAGTGTACTGTTACTGCCCCATAACTTAAATGGGGTTGACCAAACTTGCAAAAACATGTTTATTTCTGCTGAAAAACATGTTTTGACACTTTCAGCACACTGGGGTTAAGATCTGAGTGTGTGGGCTCTTCTGAGCCTTGCTGCTACATGGGGATTCAGTTGTCTGAAAAAACGCGTTTATTTCGGGCTGAAAAACACGTTTTGAAAAGTGTACTGTTACTGCCCCATAACTTACATGGGGTTGACCAAACTTGCAGAAACATGTTTATTTCTGCTGAAAAACATGTTTTGACACTTTCAGCACACTGGGGTTAAGATCTGAGTGTGTGGGCTCTTCTGAGCCTTGCTGCTACATGGGGATTCAGTTGTCTGAAAAAACGCGTTTATTTCGGGCTGAAAAACACGTTTTGAAAAGTGTACTGTTACTGCCCCATAACTTACATGGGGTTGACCAAACTTGCAGAAACATGTTTATTTCTGCTGAAAAACATGTTTTGACACTTTCAGCACACTGGGGTTAAGATCTGAGTGTGTGGGCTCTTCTGAGCCTTGTTGCTACATGGGGAATCAGTTGTATGAAAAACGTGTTTATTTCGGGCTGAAAAACACGTTTTGAAAAGTGTACTGTTACTGCCCCATAACTTACATGGGGTTGACCAAACTTGCAGAAACATGTTTATTTCTGCTGAAAAACATGTTTTGACACTTTCAGCACACTGGGGTTAAGATCTGAGTGTGTGGGCTCTTCTGAGCCTTGCTGCTACATGGGGATTCAGTTGTCTGAAAAAACGCGTTTATTTCGGGCTGAAAAACACGTTTTGAAAAGTGTACTGTTACTGCCCCATAACTTAAATGGGGTTGACCAAACTTGCAAAAACATGTTTATTTCTGCTGAAAAACACGTTTTGACACTTTCAGCACACTGGGGTTAAGATCTGAGTGTGTGGGCTCTTCTGAGCCTTGTTGCTACATGGGGATTCAGTTGTCTGAAAAACGCGTTTATTTCGGGCTGAAAAACACGTTTTGAAAAGTGTACTGTTACTGCCCCATAACTTACATGGGGTTGACCAAACTTGCAGAAACATGTTTATTTCTGCTGAAAAACATGTTTTGACACTTTCAGCACACTGGGGTTAAGATCTGAGTGTGTGGGCTCTTCTGAGCCTTGCTGCTACATGGGTATTCAGTTGTCTGAAAAAACGCGTTTATTTCGGGCTGAAAAACACGTTTTGAAAAGTGTACTGTTACTGCCCCATAACTTACATGGGGTTGACCAAACTTGCAGAAACATGTTTATTTCTGCTGAAAAACATGTTTTGACACTTTCAGCACACTGGGGTTAAGATCTGAGTGTGTGGGCTCTTCTGAGCCTTGCTGCTACATGGGGATTCAGTTGTCTGAAAAAACGCGTTTATTTCGGGCTGAAAAACACGTTTTGCAGAGTGTACTGTTACTGCCCCATAACTTACATGGGGTTGACCAAACTTGCAGAAACATGTTTATTTCTGCTGAAAAACACGTTTTGACCCTTTCTGCACACTGGGGTTAAGATCTGAGTGTGTGGGCTCTTCTGAGCCTTGCTGCTACATGGGGATTCAGTTGTCTGAAAAAACGCGTTTATTTCGGGCTGAAAAACACGTTTTGCAGAGTGTACTGTTACTGCCCAATAACTTACATGGGGTTGACCAAACTTGCAGAAACATGTTTATTTCTGCTGAAAAACACGTCTTGACCCTTTCTGCACACTGGGGTTAAGATCTGAGTGTGTGGGCTCTTCTGAGCCTTGCTGCTACATGGGGATTCAGTTGTCTGAAAAAACGCGTTTATTTCGGGCTGAAAAACACGTTTTGAAAAGTGTACTGTTACTGCCCCATAACTTACATGGGTTGACCAAACTTGCAGAAACATGTTTATTTCTGCTGAAAAACATGTTTTGACACTTTCAGCACACTGGGGTTAAGATCTGAGTGTGTGGGCTCTTCTGAGCCTTGTTGCTACATGGGGATTCAGTTGTCTGAAAAAACGCGTTTATTTCGGGCTGAAAAACACGTTTTGAAAAGTGTACTGTTACTGCCCCATAACTTACATGGGGTTGACCAAACTTGCAGAAACATGTTTATTTCTGCTGAAAAACATGTTTTGACACTTTCAGCACACTGGGGTTAAGATCTGAGTGTGTGGGCTCTTCTGAGCCTTGCTGCTACATGGGGATTCAGTTGTCTGAAAAAACGCGTTTATTTCGGGCTGAAAAACACGTTTTGCAGAGTGTACTGTTACTGCCCCATAACTTACATGGGGTTGACCAAACTTGCAGAAACATGTTTATTTCTGCTGAAAAACACGTTTTGACCCTTTCTGCACACTGGGGTTAAGATCTGAGTGTGTGGGCTCTTCTGAGCCTTGCTGCTACATGGGGATTCAGTTGTCTGAAAAAACGCGTTTATTTCGGGCTGAAAAACACGTTTTGAAAAGTGTACTGTTACTGCCCCATAACTTACATGGGGTTGACCAAACTTGCAGAAACATGTTTATTTCTGCTGAAAAACATGTTTTGACACTTTCAGCACACTGGGGTTAAGATCTGAGTGTGTGGGCTCTTCTGAGCCTTGTTGCTACATGGGGAGTCAGTTGTCTGAAAAAACGCGTTTATTTCGGGCTGAAAAACACGTTTTGAAAAGTGTACTGTTACTGCCCCATAACTTACATGGGGTTGACCAAACTTGCAGAAACATGTTTATTTCTGCTGAAAAACATGTTTTGATACTTTCAGCACACTGGGGTTAAGATCTGAGTGTGTGGGCTCTTCTGAGCCTTGCTGCTACATGGGGATTCAGTTGTCTGAAAAAACGCGTTTATTTCGGGCTGAAAAACACGTTTTGAAAAGTGTACTGTTACTGCCCCATAACTTACATGGGGTTGACCAAACTTGCAGAAACATGTTTATTTCTGCTGAAAAACACGTTTTGACCCTTTCTGCACACTGGGGTTAAGATCTGAGTGTGTGGGCTCTTCTGAGCCTTGCTGCTACATGGGGATTCAGTTGTCTGAAAAAAACGCGTTTATTTCGGGCTGAAAAACACGTTTTGAAAAGTGTACTGTTACTGCCCCATAACTTAAATGGGGTTGACCAAACTTGCAAAAACATGTTTATTTCTGCTGAAAAACATGTTTTGACACTTTCAGCACACTGGGGTTAAGATCTGAGTGTGTGGGCTCTTCTGAGCCTTGCTGCTACATGGGGATTCAGTTGTCTGAAAAAACGCGTTTATTTCGGGCTGAAAAACACGTTTTGAAAAGTGTACTGTTACTGCCCCATAACTTACATGGGGTTGACCAAACTTGCAGAAACATGTTTATTTCTGCTGAAAAACATGTTTTGATACTTTCAGCACACTGGGGTTAAGATCTGAGTGTGTGGGCTCTTCTGAGCCTTGCTGCTACATGGGGATTCAGTTGTCTGAAAAAACGCGTTTATTTCGGGCTGAAAAACACGTTTTGAAAAGTGTACTGTTACTGCCCCATAACTTACATGGGGTTGACCAAACTTGCAGAAACATGTTTATTTCTGCTGAAAAACATGTTTTGACACTTTCAGCACACTGGGGTTAAGATCTGAGTGTGTGGGCTCTTCTGAGCCTTGCTGCTACATGGGTATTCAGTTGTCTGAAAAAACGCGTTTATTTCGGGCTGAAAAACACGTTTTGAAAAGTGTACTGTTACTGCCCCATAACTTACATGGGGTTGACCAAACTTGCAGAAACATGTTTATTTCTGCTGAAAAACATGTTTTGACACTTTCAGCACACTGGGGTTAAGATCTGAGTGTGTGGGCTCTTCTGAGCCTTGCTGCTACATGGGGATTCAGTTGTCTGAAAAAACGCGTTTATTTCGGGCTGAAAAACACGTTTTGAAAAGTGTACTGTTACTGCCCCATAACTTACATGGGGTTGACCAAACTTGCAGAAACATGTTTATTTCTGCTGAAAAACATGTTTTGACACTTTCAGCACACTGGGGTTAAGATCTGAGTGTGTGGGCTCTTCTGAGCCTTGTTGCTACATGGGGATTCAGTTGTCTGAAAAAACGTGTTTATTTCGGGCTGAAAAACACGTTTTGAAAAGTGTACTGTTACTGCCCCATAACTTACATGGGGTTGACCAAACTTGCAGAAACATGTTTATTTCTGCTGAAAAACATGTTTTGACACTTTCAGCACACTGGGGTTAAGATCTGAGTGTGTGGGCTCTTCTGAGCCTTGCTGCTACATGGGGATTCAGTTGTCTGAAAAAACGCGTTTATTTCGGGCTGAAAAACACGTTTTGAAAAGTGTACTGTTACTGCCCCATAACTTAAATGGGGTTGACCAAACTTGCAGAAACATGTTTATTTCTGCTGAAAAACACGTTTTGACACTTTCAGCACACTGGGGTTAAGATCTGAGTGTGTGGGCTCTTCTGAGCCTTGTTGCTACATGGGGATTCAGTTGTCTGAAAAAACGCGTTTATTTCGGGCTGAAAAACACGTTTTGAAAAAGTGTACTGTTACTGCCCCATAACTTACATGGGGTTGACCAAACTTGCAGAAACATGTTTATTTCTGCTGAAAAACATGTTTTGACACTTTCAGCACACTGGGGTTAAGATCTGAGTGTGTGGGCTCTTCTGAGCCTTGCTGCTACATGGGTATTCAGTTGTCTGAAAAAACGCGTTTATTTCGGGCTGAAAAACACGTTTTGAAAAGTGTACTGTTACTGCCCCATAACTTACATGGGGTTGACCAAACTTGCAGAAACATGTTTATTTCTGCTGAAAAACATGTTTTGACACTTTCAGCACACTGGGGTTAAGATCTGAGTGTGTGGGCTCTTCTGAGCCTTGTTGCTACATGGGGATTCAGTTGTCTGAAAAAACGCGTTTATTTCGGGCTGAAAAACACGTTTTGAAAAGTGTACTGTTACTGCCCCATAACTTACATGGGGTTGACCAAACTTGCAGAAACATGTTTATTTCTGCTGAAAAACATGTTTTGATACTTTCAGCACACTGGGGTTAAGATCTGAGTGTGTGGGCTCTTCTGAGCCTTGTTGCTACATGGGGATTCAGTTGTCTGAAAAAACGCGTTTATTTCGGGCTGAAAAACACGTTTTGAAAAGTGTACTGTTACTGCCCCATAACTTACATGGGGTTGACCAAACTTGCAGAAACATGTTTATTTCTGCTGAAAAACATGTTTTGATACTTTCAGCACACTGGGGTTAAGATCTGAGTGTGTGGGCTCTTCTGAGCCTTGCTGCTACATGGGGATTCAGTTGTCTGAAAAAAACGCGTTTATTTCGGGCTGAAAAACACGTTTTGAAAAGTGTACTGTTACTGCCCCATAACTTACATGGGGTTGACCAAACTTGCAGAAACATGTTTATTTCTGCTGAAAAACACGTTTTGACACTTTCTGCACACTGGGGTTAAGATCTGAGTGTGTGGGCTCTTCTGAGCCTTGCTGCTACATGGGGATTCAGTTGTCTGAAAAAACGCGTTTATTTCGGGCTGAAAAACACGTTTTGAAAAGTGTACTGTTACTGCCCAATAACTTACATGGGGTTGACCAAACTTGCAGAAACATGTTTATTTCTGCTGAAAAACATGTTTTGACACTTTCAGCACACTGGGGTTAAGATCTGAGTGTGTGGGCTCTTCTGAGCCTTGCTGCTACATGGGTATTCAGTTGTCTGAAAAAACGTGTTTATTTCGGGCTGAAAAACACGTTTTGAAAAGTGTACTGTTACTGCCCCATAACTTACATGGGGTTGACCAAACTTGCAGAAACATGTTTATTTCTGCTGAAAAACATGTTTTGACACTTTCAGCACACTGGGGTTAAGATCTGAGTGTGTGGGCTCTTCTGAGCCTTGCTGCTACATGGGGATTCAGTTGTCTGAAAAAACGCGTTTATTTCGGGCTGAAAAACACGTTTTGAAAAGTGTACTGTTACTGCCCCATAACTTACATGGGGTTGACCAAACTTGCAGAAACATGTTTATTTCTGCTGAAAAACATGTTTTGACACTTTCAGCACACTGGGGTTAAGATCTGAGTGTGTGGGCTCTTCTGAGCCTTGTTGCTACATGGGGAATCAGTTGTATGAAAAAACGTGTTTATTTCGGGCTGAAAAACACGTTTTGAAAAGTGTACTGTTACTGCCCCATAACTTACATGGGGTTGACCAAACTTGCAGAAACATGTTTATTTCTGCTGAAAAACATGTTTTGACACTTTCAGCACACTGGGGTTAAGATCTGAGTGTGTGGGCTCTTCTGAGCCTTGCTGCTACATGGGGATTCAGTTGTCTGAAAAACGCGTTTATTTCGGGCTGAAAAACACGTTTTTGAAAAGTGTACTGTTACTGCCCCATAACTTACATGGGGTTGACCAAACTTGCAGAAACATGTTTATTTCTGCTGAAAAACATGTTTTGACACTTTCAGCACACTGGGGTTAAGATCTGAGTGTGTGGGCTCTTCTGAGCCTTGTTGCTACATGGGGAATCAGTTGTATGAAAAAACGTGTTTATTTCGGGCTGAAAAACACGTTTTGAAAAGTGTACTGTTACTGCCCCATAACTTACATGGGGTTGACCAAACTTGCAGAAACATGTTTATTTCTGCTGAAAAACATGTTTTGACACTTTCAGCACACTGGGGTTAAGATCTGAGTGTGTGGGCTCTTCTGAGCCTTGCTGCTACATGGGGATTCAGTTGTCTGAAAAAACGCGTTTATTTCGGGCTGAAAAACACGTTTTGAAAAGTGTACTGTTACTGCCCCATAACTTAAATGGGGTTGACCAAACTTGCAAAAACATGTTTATTTCTGCTGAAAAACATGTTTTGACACTTTCAGCACACTGGGGTTAAGATCTGAGTGTGTGGGCTCTTCTGAGCCTTGCTGCTACATGGGGATTCAGTTGTCTGAAAAAACGCGTTTATTTCGGGCTGAAAAACACGTTTTGAAAAGTGTACTGTTACTGCCCCATAACTTACATGGGGTTGACCAAACTTGCAGAAACATGTTTATTTCTGCTGAAAAACATGTTTTGACACTTTCAGCACACTGGGGTTAAGATCTGAGTGTGTGGGCTCTTCTGAGCCTTGTTGCTACATGGGGATTCAGTTGTCTGAAAAAACGCGTTTATTTCGGGCTGAAAAACACGTTTTGAAAAGTGTACTGTTACTGCCCCATAACTTACATGGGGTTGACCAAACTTGCAGAAACATGTTTATTTCTGCTGAAAAACATGTTTTGACACTTTCAGCACACTGGGGTTAAGATCTGAGTGTGTGGGCTCTTCTGAGCCTTGCTGCTACATGGGGATTCAGTTGTCTGAAAAAACGCGTTTATTTCGGGCTGAAAAACACGTTTTGCAGAGTGTACTGTTACTGCCCCATAACTTACATGGGGTTGACCAAACTTGCAGAAACATGTTTATTTCTGCTGAAAAAACACGTTTTGACCCTTTCTGCACACTGGGGTTAAGATCTGAGTGTGTGGGCTCTTCTGAGCCTTGCTGCTACATGGGGATTCAGTTGTCTGAAAAAACGCGTTTATTTCGGGCTGAAAAACACGTTTTGCAGAGTGTACTGTTACTGCCCAATAACTTACATGGGGTTGACCAAACTTGCAGAAACATGTTTATTTCTGCTGAAAAACACGTCTTGACCCTTTCTGCACACTGGGGTTAAGATCTGAGTGTGTGGGCTCTTCTGAGCCTTGCTGCTACATGGGGAATCAGTTGTCTGAAAAAACGTGTTTATTTCGGGCTGAAAAACACGTTTTGAAAAGTGTACTGTTACTGCCCCATAACTTACATGGGGTTGACCAAACTTGCAGAAACATGTTTATTTCTGCTGAAAAACATGTTTTGACACTTTCAGCACACTGGGGTTAAGATCTGAGTGTGTGGGCTCTTCTGAGCCTTGCTGCTACATGGGGATTCAGTTGTCTGAAAAAACGCGTTTATTTCGGGCTGAAAAACACGTTTTGAAAAGTGTACTGTTACTGCCCCATAACTTACATGGGGTTGACCAAACTTGCAGAAAACATGTTTATTTCTGCTGAAAAACATGTTTTGACACTTTCAGCACACTGGGGTTAAGATCTGAGTGTGTGGGCTCTTCTGAGCCTTGCTGCTACATGGGGATTCAGTTGTCTGAAAAAACGCGTTTATTTCGGGCTGAAAAACACGTTTTGAAAAGTGTACTGTTACTGCCCCATAACTTACATGGGGTTGACCAAACTTGCAGAAACATGTTTATTTCTGCTGAAAAACATGTTTTGACACTTTCAGCACACTGGGGTTAAGATCTGAGTGTGTGGGCTCTTCTGAGCCTTGTTGCTACATGGGGATTCAGTTGTCTGAAAAAACGCGTTTATTTCGGGCTGAAAAACACGTTTTGAAAAGTGTACTGTTACTGCCCCATAACTTACATGGGGTTGACCAAACTTGCAGAAACATGTTTATTTCTGCTGAAAAACATGTTTTGACACTTTCAGCACACTGGGGTTAAGATCTGAGTGTGTGGGCTCTTCTGAGCCTTGCTGCTACATGGGGATTCAGTTGTCTGAAAAAACGCGTTTATTTCGGGCTGAAAAACACGTTTTGCAGAGTGTACTGTTACTGCCCCATAACTTACATGGGGTTGACCAAACTTGCAGAAACATGTTTATTTCTGCTGAAAAACACGTTTTGACCCTTTCTGCACACTGGGGTTAAGATCTGAGTGTGTGGGCTCTTCTGAGCCTTGCTGCTACATGGGGATTCAGTTGTCTGAAAAAACGCGTTTATTTCGGGCTGAAAAACACGTTTTGCAGAGTGTACTGTTACTGCCCAATAACTTACATGGGTTGACCAAACTTGCAGAAACATGTTTATTTCTGCTGAAAAACACGTCTTGACCCTTTCTGCACACTGGGGTTAAGATCTGAGTGTGTGGGCTCTTCTGAGCCTTGCTGCTACATGGGGATTCAGTTGTCTGAAAAAACGCGTTTATTTCGGGCTGAAAAACACGTTTTGAAAAGTGTACTGTTACTGCCCCATAACTTACATGGGGTTGACCAAACTTGCAGAAACATGTTTATTTCTGCTGAAAAACATGTTTTGACACTTTCAGCACACTGGGGTTAAGATCTGAGTGTGTGGGCTCTTCTGAGCCTTGTTGCTACATGGGGATTCAGTTGTCTGAAAAAACGCGTTTATTTCGGGCTGAAAAACACGTTTTGAAAAGTGTACTGTTACTGCCCCATAACTTACATGGGGTTGACCAAACTTGCAGAAACATGTTTATTTCTGCTGAAAAACATGTTTTGATACTTTCAGCACACTGGGGTTAAGATCTGAGTGTGTGGGCTCTTCTGAGCCTGCTGCTACATGGGGATTCAGTTGTCTGAAAAAACGCGTTTATTTCGGGCTGAAAAACACGTTTTGAAAAGTGTACTGTTACTGCCCCATAACTTACATGGGGTTGACCAAACTTGCAGAAACATGTTTATTTCTGCTGAAAAACACGTTTTGACCCTTTCTGCACACTGGGGTTAAGATCTGAGTGTGTGGGCTCTTCTGAGCCTTGCTGCTACATGGGGATTCAGTTGTCTGAAAAAACGCGTTTATTTCGGGCTGAAAAACACGTTTTGAAAAGTGTACTGTTACTGCCCAATAACTTACATGGGGTTGACCAAACTTGCAGAAACATGTTTATTTCTGCTGAAAAACATGTTTTGACACTTTCAGCACACTGGGGTTAAGATCTGAGTGTGTGGGCTCTTCTGAGCCTTGCTGCTACATGGGGATTCAGTTGTCTGAAAAAAACGTGTTTATTTCGGGCTGAAAAACACGTTTTGAAAAGTGTACTGTTACTGCCCCATAACTTACATGGGGTTGACCAAACTTGCAGAAACATGTTTATTTCTGCTGAAAAACATGTTTTGACACTTTCAGCACACTGGGGTTAAGATCTGAGTGTGTGGGCTCTTCTGAGCCTTGCTGCTACATGGGATTCAGTTGTCTGAAAAAACGCGTTTATTTCGGGCTGAAAAACACGTTTTGAAAAGTGTACTGTTACTGCCCCATAACTTACATGGGGTTGACCAAACTTGCAGAAACATGTTTATTTCTGCTGAAAAACATGTTTTGACACTTTCAGCACACTGGGGTTAAGATCTGAGTGTGTGGGCTCTTCTGAGCCTTGCTGCTACATGGGGATTCAGTTGTCTGAAAAAACGCGTTTATTTCGGGCTGAAAAACACGTTTTGAAAAGTGTACTGTTACTGCCCCATAACTTACATGGGGTTGACCAAACTTGCAGAAACATGTTTATTTCTGCTGAAAAACATGTTTTGACACTTTCAGCACACTGGGGTTAAGATCTGAGTGTGTGGGCTCTTCTGAGCCTTGCTGCTACATGGGGATTCAGTTGTCTGAAAAAACGCGTTTATTTCGGGCTGAAAAACACGTTTTGAAAAGTGTACTGTTACTGCCCCATAACTTACATGGGGTTGACCAAACTTGCAGAAACATGTTTATTTCTGCTGAAAAACATGTTTTGACACTTTCAGCACACTGGGGTTAAGATCTGAGTGTGTGGGCTCTTCTGAGCCTTGCTGCTACATGGGGATTCAGTTGTCTGAAAAAACGCGTTTATTTCGGGCTGAAAAACACGTTTTGAAAAGTGTACTGTTACTGCCCCATAACTTACATGGGGTTGACCAAACTTGCAGAAACATGTTTATTTCTGCTGAAAAACATGTTTTGACACTTTCAGCACACTGGGGTTAAGATCTGAGTGTGTGGGCTCTTCTGAGCCTTGTTGCTACATGGGGAATCAGTTGTATGAAAAAACGTGTTTATTTCGGGCTGAAAAACACGTTTTGAAAAGTGTACTGTTACTGCCCCATAACTTACATGGGGTTGACCAAACTTGCAGAAACATGTTTATTTCTGCTGAAAAACATGTTTTGACACTTTCAGCACACTGGGGTTAAGATCTGAGTGTGTGGGCTCTTCTGAGCCTTGCTGCTACATGGGGATTCAGTGTCTGAAAAAACGCGTTTATTTCGGGCTGAAAAACACGTTTTGAAAAGTGTACTGTTACTGCCCCATAACTTAAATGGGGTTGACCAAACTTGCAGAAACATGTTTATTTCTGCTGAAAAACACGTTTTGACACTTTCAGCACACTGGGGTTAAGATCTGAGTGTGTGGGCTCTTCTGAGCCTTGCTGCTACATGGGGATTCAGTTGTCTGAAAAAACGCGTTTATTTCGGGCTGAAAAACACGTTTTGCAGAGTGTACTGTTACTGCCCCATAACTTACATGGGGTTGACCAAACTTGCAGAAACATGTTTATTTCTGCTGAAAAACACGTTTTGACCCTTTCTGCACACTGGGGTTAAGATCTGAGTGTGTGGGCTCTTCTGAGCCTTGCTGCTACATGGGGATTCAGTTGTCTGAAAAAACGCGTTTATTTCGGGCTGAAAAACACGTTTTGAAAAGTGTACTGTTACTGCCCCATAACTTACATGGGGTTGACCAAACTTGCAGAAACATGTTTATTTCTGCTGAAAAACACGTTTTGACACTTTCAGCACACTGGGGTTAAGATCTGAGTGTGTGGGCTCTTCTGAGCCTTGTTGCTACATGGGGATTCAGTTGTCTGAAAAAACGCGTTTATTTCGGGCTGAAAAACACGTTTTGAAAAGTGTACTGTTACTGCCCCATAACTTACATGGGGTTGACCAAACTTGCAGAAACATGTTTATTTCTGCTGAAAAACATGTTTTGACACTTTCAGCACACTGGGGTTAAGATCTGAGTGTGTGGGCTCTTCTGAGCCTTGTTGCTACATGGGGATTCAGTTGTATGAAAAAACGCGTTTATTTCGGGCTGAAAAACACGTTTTGAAAAGTGTACTGTTACTGCCCCATAACTTACATGGGGTTGACCAAACTTGCAGAAACATGTTTATTTCTGCTGAAAAACATGTTTTGACACTTTCAGCACACTGGGGTTAAGATCTGAGTGTGTGGGCTCTTCTGAGCCTTGCTGCTACATGGGGATTCAGTTGTCTGAAAAAACGCGTTTATTTCGGGCTGAAAAACACGTTTTGAAAAGTGTACTGTTACTGCCCCATAACTTACATGGGGTTGACCAAACTTGCAGAAACATGTTTATTTCTGCTGAAAAACATGTTTTGACACTTTCAGCACACTGGGGTTAAGATCTGAGTGTGTGGGCTCTTCTGAGCCTTGCTGCTACATGGGGATTCAGTTGTCTGTCTAAAAAAACGCGTTTATTTCGGGCTGAAAAACACGTTTTGCAGAGTGTACTGTTACTGCCCCATAACTTACATGGGGTTGACCAAACTTGCAGAAACATGTTTATTTCTGCTGAAAAACACGTTTTGACCCTTTCTGCACACTGGGGTTAAGATCTGAGTGTGTGGGCTCTTCTGAGCCTTGCTGCTACATGGGGATTCAGTTGTCTGAAAAAACGCGTTTATTTCGGGCTGAAAAACACGTTTTGAAAAGTGTACTGTTACTGCCCCATAACTTACATGGGGTTGACCAAACTTGCAGAAACATGTTTATTTCTGCTGAAAAACATGTTTTGACACTTTCAGCACACTGGGGTTAAGATCTGAGTGTGTGGGCTCTTCTGAGCCTTGTTGCTACATGGGGATTCAGTTGTCTGAAAAAACGCGTTTATTTCGGGCTGAAAAACACGTTTTGAAAAGTGTACTGTTACTGCCCCATAACTTACAAGGGGTTGACCAAACTTGCAGAAACATGTTTATTTCTGCTGAAAAACATGTTTTGACACTTTCAGCACACTGGGGTTAAGATCTGAGTGTGTGGGCTCTTCTGAGCCTTGCTGCTACATGGGGATTCAGTTGTCTGAAAAAACGCGTTTATTTCGGGCTGAAAAACACGTTTTGCAGAGTGTACTGTTACTGCCCCATAACTTACATGGGGTTGACCAAACTTGCAGAAACATGTTTATTTCTGCTGAAAAACACGTTTTGACCCTTTCTGCACACTGGGGTTAAGATCTGAGTGTGTGGGCTCTTCTGAGCCTTGCTGCTACATGGGGATTCAGTTGTCTGAAAAAACGCGTTTATTTCGGGCTGAAAAACACGTTTTGCAGAGTGTACTGTTACTGCCCCATAACTTACATGGGGTTGACCAAACTTGCAGAAACATGTTTATTTCTGCTGAAAAACACGTTTTGACCCTTTCTGCACACTGGGGTTAAGATCTGAGTGTGTGGGCTCTTCTGAGCCTTGCTGCTACATGGGGATTCAGTTGTCTGAAAAAACGCGTTTATTTCGGGCTGAAAAACACGTTTTGAAAAGTGTACTGTTACTGCCCCATAACTTACATGGGGTTGACCAAACTTGCAGAAACATGATTATTTCTGCTGAAAAACATGTTTTGACACTTTCAGCACACTGGGGTTAAGATCTGAGTGTGTGGGCTCTTCTGAGCCTTGTTGCTACATGGGGATTCAGTTGTCTGAAAAAACGCGTTTATTTCGGGCTGAAAAACACGTTTTGAAAAGTGTACTGTTACTGCCCCATAACTTACATGGGGTTGACCAAACTTGCAGAAACATGTTTATTTCTGCTGAAAAACATGTTTTGATACTTTCAGCACACTGGGGTTAAGATCTGAGTGTGTGGGCTCTTCTGAGCCTTGCTGCTACATGGGGATTCAGTTGTCTGAAAAAACGCGTTTATTTCGGGCTGAAAAACACGTTTTGCAGAGTGTACTGTTACTGCCCCATAACTTACATGGGGTTGACCAAACTTGCAGAAACATGTTTATTTCTGCTGAAAAACACGTTTTGACCCTTTCTGCACACTGGGGTTAAGATCTGAGTGTGTGGGCTCTTCTGAGCCTTGCTGCTACATGGGGATTCAGTTCTCTGAAAAAACACGTTTATTTCGGGCTGAAAAACACGTTTTGAAAAGTGTACTGTTACTGCCCCATAACTTACATGGGGTTGACCAAACTTGCAGAAACATGTTTATTTCTGCTGAAAAACACGTTTTGACACTTTCAGCACACTGGGGTTAAGATCTGAGTGTGTGGGCTCTTCTGAGCCTTGTTGCTACATGGGGATTCAGTTGTCTGAAAAAACGCGTTTATTTCGGGCTGAAAAACACGTTTTGAAAAGTGTACTGTTACTGCCCCATAACTTACAAGGGGTTGACCAAACTTGCAGAAACATGTTTATTTCTGCTGAAAAACATGTTTTGACACTTTCAGCACACTGGGGTTAAGATCTGAGTGTGTGGGCTCTTCTGAGCCTTGTTGCTACATGGGGATTCAGTTGTATGAAAAAACGCGTTTATTTCGGGCTGAAAAACACGTTTTGAAAAGTGTACTGTTACTGCCCCATAACTTACATGGGGTTGACCAAACTTGCAGAAACATGTTTATTTCTGCTGAAAAACATGTTTTGACACTTTCAGCACACTGGGGTTAAGATCTGAGTGTGTGGGCTCTTCTGAGCCTTGTTGCTACATGGGGATTCAGTTGTCTGAAAAAACGCGTTTATTTCGGGCTGAAAAACACGTTTTGAAAAGTGTACTGTTACTGCCCCATAACTTACATGGGGTTGACCAAACTTGCAGAAACATGTTTATTTCTGCTGAAAAACATGTTTTGACACTTTCAGCACACTGGGGTTAAGATCTGAGTGTGTGGGCTCTTCTGAGCCTTGCTGCTACATGGGGATTCAGTTGTCTGAAAAAACGCGTTTATTTCGGGCTGAAAAACACGTTTTGCAGAGTGTACTGTTACTGCCCCATAATTTACATGGGGTTGACCAAACTTGCAGAAACATGTTTATTTCTGCTGAAAAACACGTTTTGACCCTTTCTGCACACTGGGGTTAAGATCTGAGTGTGTGGGCTCTTCTGAGCCTTGCTGCTACATGGGGATTCAGTTGTCTGAAAAAACGCGTTTATTTCGGGCTGAAAAACACGTTTTGAAAAGTGTACTGTCACTGCCCCATAACTTACATGGGGTTGACCAAACTTGCAGAAACATGTTTATTTCTGCTGAAAAACACGTTTTGACACTTTCAGCACACTGGGGTTAAGATCTGAGTGTGTGGGCTCTTCTGAGCCTTGTTGCTACATGGGGATTCAGTTGTCTGAAAAAACGCGTTTATTTCGGGCTGAAAAACACGTTTTGAAAAGTGTACTGTTACTGCCCCATAACTTACAAGGGGTTGACCAAACTTGCAGAAACATGTTTATTTCTGCTGAAAAACATGTTTTGACACTTTCAGCACACTGGGGTTAAGATCTGAGTGTGTGGGCTCTTCTGAGCCTTGTTGCTACATGGGGATTCAGTTGTATGAAAAAACGCGTTTATTTCGGGCTGAAAAACACGTTTTGAAAAGTGTACTGTTACTGCCCCATAACTTACATGGGGTTGACCAAACTTGCAGAAACATGTTTATTTCTGCTGAAAAACATGTTTTGACACTTTCAGCACACTGGGGTTAAGATCTGAGTGTGTGGGCTCTTCTGAGCCTTGCTGCTACATGGGGATTCAGTTGTCTGAAAAAACGCGTTTATTTCGGGCTGAAAAACACGTTTTGCAGAGTGTACTGTTACTGCCCCATAACTTACATGGGGTTGACCAAACTTGCAGAAACATGTTTATTTCTGCTGAAAAACACGTTTTGACCCTTTCTGCACACTGGGGTTAAGATCTGAGTGTGTGGGCTCTTCTGAGCCTTGCTGCTACATGGGGATTCAGTTGTCTGAAAAAACGCGTTTATTTCGGGCTGAAAAACACGTTTTGCAGAGTGTACTGTTACTGCCCCATAACTTACATGGGGTTGACCAAACTTGCAGAAACATGTTTATTTCTGCTGAAAAACACGTTTTGACCCTTTCTGCACACTGGGGTTAAGATCTGAGTGTGTGGGCTCTTCTGAGCCTTGCTGCTACATGGGGATTCAGTTGTCTGAAAAAACGCGTTTATTTCGGGCTGAAAAACACGTTTTGAAAAGTGTACTGTTACTGCCCCATAACTTACATGGGGTTGACCAAACTTGCAGAAACATGATTATTTCTGCTGAAAAACATGTTTTGACACTTTCAGCACACTGGGGTTAAGATCTGAGTGTGTGGGCTCTTCTGAGCCTTGTTGCTACATGGGGATTCAGTTGTCTGAAAAAACGCGTTTATTTCGGGCTGAAAAACACGTTTTGAAAAGTGTACTGTTACTGCCCCATAACTTACATGGGGTTGACCAAACTTGCAGAAACATGTTTATTTCTGCTGAAAAACATGTTTTGATACTTTCAGCACACTGGGGTTAAGATCTGAGTGTGTGGGCTCTTCTGAGCCTTGCTGCTACATGGGGATTCAGTTGTCTGAAAAAACGCGTTTATTTCGGGCTGAAAAACACGTTTTGAAAAGTGTACTGTTACTGCCCCATAACTTACATGGGGTTGACCAAACTTGCAGAAACATGTTTATTTCTGCTGAAAAACACGTTTTGACCCTTTCTGCACACTGGGGTTAAGATCTGAGTGTGTGGGCTCTTCTGAGCCTTGCTGCTACATGGGGATTCAGTTGTCTGAAAAAACGCGTTTATTTCGGGCTGAAAAACACGTTTTGAAAAGTGTACTGTTACTGCCCAATAACTTACATGGGGTTGACCAAACTTGCAGAAACATGTTTATTTCTGCTGAAAAACATGTTTTGACACTTTCAGCACACTGGGGTTAAGATCTGAGTGTGTGGGCTCTTCTGAGCCTTGTTGCTACATGGGGATTCAGTTGTCTGAAAAAACGCGTTTATTTCGGGCTGAAAAACACGTTTTGAAAAGTGTACTGTTACTGCCCCATAACTTACATGGGGTTGACCAAACTTGTAGAAACATGTTTATTTCTGCTGAAAAACATGTTTTGACACTTTCAGCACACTGGGGTTAAGATCTGAGTGTGTGGGCTCTTCTGAGCCTTGTTGCTACATGGGGAATCAGTTGTATGAAAAAACGTGTTTATTTCGGGCTGAAAAACACGTTTTGAAAAGTGTACTGTTACTGCCCCATAACTTACATGGGGTTGACCAAACTTGCAGAAACATGTTTATTTCTGCTGAAAAACATGTTTTGACACTTTCAGCACACTGGGGTTAAGATCTGAGTGTGTGGGCTCTTCTGAGCCTTGCTGCTACATGGGTATTCAGTTGTCTGAAAAAACGCGTTTATTTCGGGCTGAAAAACACGTTTTGAAAAGTGTACTGTTACTGCCCCATAACTTAAATGGGGTTGACCAAACTTGCAAAAACATGTTTATTTCTGCTGAAAAACATGTTTTGACACTTTCAGCACACTGGGGTTAAGATCTGAGTGTGTGGGCTCTTCTGAGCCTTGCTGCTACATGGGGATTCAGTTGTCTGAAAAAACGCGTTTATTTCGGGCTGAAAAACACGTTTTGAAAAGTGTACTGTTACTGCCCCATAACTTACATGGGGTTGACCAAACTTGCAGAAACATGTTTATTTCTGCTGAAAAACATGTTTTGATACTTTCAGCACACTGGGGTTAAGATCTGAGTGTGTGGGCTCTTCTGAGCCTTGCTGCTACATGGGGATTCAGTTGTCTGAAAAAACGCGTTTATTTCGGGCTGAAAAACACGTTTTGAAAAGTGTACTGTTACTGCCCCATAACTTACATGGGGTTGACCAAACTTGCAGAAACATGTTTATTTCTGCTGAAAAACATGTTTTGACACTTTCAGCACACTGGGGTTAAGATCTGAGTGTGTGGGCTCTTCTGAGCCTTGCTGCTACATGGGTATTCAGTTGTCTGAAAAAACGCGTTTATTTCGGGCTGAAAAACACGTTTTGAAAAGTGTACTGTTACTGCCCCATAACTTACATGGGGTTGACCAAACTTGCAGAAACATGTTTATTTCTGCTGAAAAACACGTTTTGACCCTTTCTGCACACTGGGGTTAAGATCTGAGTGTGTGGGCTCTTCTGAGCCTTGCTGCTACATGGGGATTCAGTTGTCTGAAAAAACGCGTTTATTTCGGGCTGAAAAACACGTTTTGAAAAGTGTACTGTTACTGCCCCATAACTTACATGGGGTTGACCAAACTTGCAGAAACATGTTTATTTCTGCTGAAAAACACGTTTTGACACTTTCAGCACACTGGGGTTAAGATCTGAGTGTGTGGGCTCTTCTGAGCCTTGTTGCTACATGGGGATTCAGTTGTCTGAAAAAACGCGTTTATTTCGGGCTGAAAAACACGTTTTGAAAAGTGTACTGTTACTGCCCCATAACTTACAAGGGGTTGACCAAACTTGCAGAAACATGTTTATTTCTGCTGAAAAACATGTTTTGACACTTTCAGCACACTGGGGTTAAGATCTGAGTGTGTGGGCTCTTCTGAGCCTTGTTGCTACATGGGGATTCAGTTGTATGAAAAAACGCGTTTATTTCGGGCTGAAAAACACGTTTTGAAAAGTGTACTGTTACTGCCCAATAACTTACATGGGGTTGACCAAACTTGCAGAAACATGTTTATTTCTGCTGAAAAACATGTTTTGACACTTTCAGCACACTGGGGTTAAGATCTGAGTGTGTGGGCTCTTCTGAGCCTTGTTGCTACATGGGGATTCAGTTGTCTGAAAAAACGCGTTTATTTCGGGCTGAAAAACACGTTTTGAAAAGTGTACTGTTACTGCCCCATAACTTACATGGGGTTGACCAAACTTGTAGAAACATGTTTATTTCTGCTGAAAAACATGTTTTGACACTTTCAGCACACTGGGGTTAAGATCTGAGTGTGTGGGCTCTTCTGAGCCTTGTTGCTACATGGGGAATCAGTTGTATGAAAAAACGTGTTTATTTCGGGCTGAAAAACACGTTTTGAAAAGTGTACTGTTACTGCCCCATAACTTACATGGGGTTGACCAAACTTGCAGAAACATGTTTATTTCTGCTGAAAAACATGTTTTGACACTTTCAGCACACTGGGGTTAAGATCTGAGTGTGTGGGCTCTTCTGAGCCTTGCTGCTACATGGGTATTCAGTTGTCTGAAAAAACGCGTTTATTTCGGGCTGAAAAACACGTTTTGAAAAGTGTACTGTTACTGCCCCATAACTTAAATGGGGTTGACCAAACTTGCAAAAACATGTTTATTTCTGCTGAAAAACATGTTTTGACACTTTCAGCACACTGGGGTTAAGATCTGAGTGTGTGGGCTCTTCTGAGCCTTGCTGCTACATGGGGATTCAGTTGTCTGAAAAAACGCGTTTATTTCGGGCTGAAAAACACGTTTTGAAAAGTGTACTGTTACTGCCCCATAACTTACATGGGGTTGACCAAACTTGCAGAAACATGTTTATTTCTGCTGAAAAACATGTTTTGATACTTTCAGCACACTGGGGTTAAGATCTGAGTGTGTGGGCTCTTCTGAGCCTTGCTGCTACATGGGGATTCAGTTGTCTGAAAAAACGCGTTTATTTCGGGCTGAAAAACACGTTTTGAAAAGTGTACTGTTACTGCCCCATAACTTACATGGGGTTGACCAAACTTGCAGAAACATGTTTATTTCTGCTGAAAAACATGTTTTGACACTTTCAGCACACTGGGGTTAAGATCTGAGTGTGTGGGCTCTTCTGAGCCTTGCTGCTACATGGGTATTCAGTTGTCTGAAAAAACGCGTTTATTTCGGGCTGAAAAACACGTTTTGAAAAGTGTACTGTTACTGCCCCATAACTTACATGGGGTTGACCAAACTTGCAGAAACATGTTTATTTCTGCTGAAAAACACGTTTTGACCCTTTCTGCACACTGGGGTTAAGATCTGAGTGTGTGGGCTCTTCTGAGCCTTGCTGCTACATGGGGATTCAGTTGTCTGAAAAAACGCGTTTATTTCGGGCTGAAAAACACGTTTTGAAAAGTGTACTGTTACTGCCCCATAACTTACATGGGGTTGACCAAACTTGCAGAAACATGTTTATTTCTGCTGAAAAACACGTTTTGACACTTTCAGCACACTGGGGTTAAGATCTGAGTGTGTGGGCTCTTCTGAGCCTTGTTGCTACATGGGGATTCAGTTGTCTGAAAAAACGCGTTTATTTCGGGCTGAAAAACACGTTTTGAAAAGTGTACTGTTACTGCCCCATAACTTACAAGGGGTTGACCAAACTTGCAGAAACATGTTTATTTCTGCTGAAAAACATGTTTTGACACTTTCAGCACACTGGGGTTAAGATCTGAGTGTGTGGGCTCTTCTGAGCCTTGTTGCTACATGGGGATTCAGTTGTATGAAAAAACGCGTTTATTTCGGGCTGAAAAACACGTTTTGAAAAGTGTACTGTTACTGCCCCATAACTTACATGGGGTTGACCAAACTTGCAGAAACATGTTTATTTCTGCTGAAAAACATGTTTTGACACTTTCAGCACACTGGGGTTAAGATCTGAGTGTGTGGGCTCTTCTGAGCCTTGTTGCTACATGGGGATTCAGTTGTCTGAAAAAACGCGTTTATTTCGGGCTGAAAAACACGTTTTGAAAAGTGTACTGTTACTGCCCCATAACTTACATGGGGTTGACCAAACTTGCAGAAACATGTTTATTTCTGCTGAAAAACATGTTTTGACACTTTCAGCACACTGGGGTTAAGATCTGAGTGTGTGGGCTCTTCTGAGCCTTGCTGCTACATGGGGATTCAGTTGTCTGAAAAAACGCGTTTATTTCGGGCTGAAAAACACGTTTTGCAGAGTGTACTGTTACTGCCCCATAACTTACATGGGGTTGACCAAACTTGCAGAAACATGTTTATTTCTGCTGAAAAACACGTTTTGACCCTTTCTGCACACTGGGGTTAAGATCTGAGTGTGTGGGCTCTTCTGAGCCTTGCTGCTACATGGGGATTCAGTTGTCTGAAAAAACGCGTTTATTTCGGGCTGAAAAACACGTTTTGAAAAGTGTACTGTTACTGCCCCATAACTTACATGGGGTTGACCAAACTTGCAGAAACATGTTTATTTCTGCTGAAAAACACGTTTTGACACTTTCAGCACACTGGGGTTAAGATCTGAGTGTGTGGGCTCTTCTGAGCCTTGTTGCTACATGGGGATTCAGTTGTCTGAAAAAACGCGTTTATTTCGGGCTGAAAAACACGTTTTGAAAAGTGTACTGTTACTGCCCCATAACTTACAAGGGGTTGACCAAACTTGCAGAAACATGTTTATTTCTGCTGAAAAACATGTTTTGACACTTTCAGCACACTGGGGTTAAGATCTGAGTGTGTGGGCTCTTCTGAGCCTTGTTGCTACATGGGGATTCAGTTGTATGAAAAAACGCGTTTATTTCGGGCTGAAAAACACGTTTTGAAAAGTGTACTGTTACTGCCCCATAACTTACATGGGGTTGACCAAACTTGCAGAAACATGTTTATTTCTGCTGAAAAACATGTTTTGACACTTTCAGCACACTGGGGTTAAGATCTGAGTGTGTGGGCTCTTCTGAGCCTTGCTGCTACATGGGGATTCAGTTGTCTGAAAAAACGCGTTTATTTCGGGCTGAAAAACACGTTTTGCAGAGTGTACTGTTACTGCCCCATAACTTACATGGGGTTGACCAAACTTGCAGAAACATGTTTATTTCTGCTGAAAAACACGTTTTGACCCTTTCTGCACACTGGGGTTAAGATCTGAGTGTGTGGGCTCTTCTGAGCCTTGCTGCTACATGGGGATTCAGTTGTCTGAAAAAACGCGTTTATTTCGGGCTGAAAAACACGTTTTGCAGAGTGTACTGTTACTGCCCCATAACTTACATGGGGTTGACCAAACTTGCAGAAACATGTTTATTTCTGCTGAAAAACACGTTTTGACCCTTTCTGCACACTGGGGTTAAGATCTGAGTGTGTGGGCTCTTCTGAGCCTTGCTGCTACATGGGGATTCAGTTGTCTGAAAAAACGCGTTTATTTCGGGCTGAAAAACACGTTTTGAAAAGTGTACTGTTACTGCCCCATAACTTACATGGGGTTGACCAAACTTGCAGAAACATGTTTATTTCTGCTGAAAAACATGTTTTGACACTTTCAGCACACTGGGGTTAAGATCTGAGTGTGTGGGCTCTTCTGAGCCTTGTTGCTACATGGGGATTCAGTTGTCTGAAAAAACGCGTTTATTTCGGGCTGAAAAACACGTTTTGAAAAGTGTACTGTTACTGCCCCATAACTTACATGGGGTTGACCAAACTTGCAGAAACATGTTTATTTCTGCTGAAAAACATGTTTTGATACTTTCAGCACACTGGGGTTAAGATCTGAGTGTGTGGGCTCTTCTGAGCCTTGCTGCTACATGGGGATTCAGTTGTCTGAAAAAACGCGTTTATTTCGGGCTGAAAAACACGTTTTGAAAAGTGTACTGTTACTGCCCCATAACTTACATGGGGTTGACCAAACTTGCAGAAACATGTTTATTTCTGCTGAAAAACACGTTTTGACCCTTTCTGCACACTGGGGTTAAGATCTGAGTGTGTGGGCTCTTCTGAGCCTTGCTGCTACATGGGGATTCAGTTGTCTGAAAAAACGCGTTTATTTCGGGCTGAAAAACACGTTTTGAAAAGTGTACTGTTACTGCCCAATAACTTACATGGGGTTGACCAAACTTGCAGAAACATGTTTATTTCTGCTGAAAAACATGTTTTGACACTTTCAGCACACTGGGGTTAAGATCTGAGTGTGTGGGCTCTTCTGAGCCTTGTTGCTACATGGGGATTCAGTTGTCTGAAAAAACGCGTTTATTTCGGGCTGAAAAACACGTTTTGAAAAGTGTACTGTTACTGCCCCATAACTTACATGGGGTTGACCAAACTTGCAGAAACATGTTTATTTCTGCTGAAAAACATGTTTTGATACTTTCAGCACACTGGGGTTCAGATCTGAGTGTGTGGGCTCTTCTGAGCCTTGCTGCTACATGGGGATTCAGTTGTCTGAAAAAACGCGTTTATTTCGGGCTGAAAAACACGTTTTGAAAAGTGTACTGTTACTGCCCCATAACTTACATGGGGTTGACCAAACTTGCAGAAACATGTTTATTTCTGCTGAAAAACACGTTTTGACCCTTTCTGCACACTGGGGTTAAGATCTGAGTGTGTGGGCTCTTCTGAGCCTTGCTGCTACATGGGGATTCAGTTGTCTGAAAAAACGCGTTTATTTCGGGCTGAAAAACACGTTTTGAAAAGTGTACTGTTACTGCCCAATAACTTACATGGGGTTGACCAAACTTGCAGAAACATGTTTATTTCTGCTGAAAAACATGTTTTGACACTTTCAGCACACTGGGGTTAAGATCTGAGTGTGTGGGCTCTTCTGAGCCTTGTTGCTACATGGGTATTCAGTTGTCTGAAAAAACGCGTTTATTTCGGGCTGAAAAACACGTTTTGAAAAGTGTACTGTTACTGCCCCATAACTTAAATGGGGTTGACCAAACTTGCAAAAACATGTTTATTTCTGCTGAAAAACATGTTTTGACACTTTCAGCACACTGGGGTTAAGATCTGAGTGTGTGGGCTCTTCTGAGCCTTGCTGCTACATGGGGATTCAGTTGTCTGAAAAAACGCGTTTATTTCGGGCTGAAAAACACGTTTTGAAAAGTGTACTGTTACTGCCCCATAACTTACATGGGGTTGACCAAACTTGCAGAAACATGTTTATTTCTGCTGAAAAACATGTTTTGACACTTTCAGCACACTGGGGTTAAGATCTGAGTGTGTGGGCTCTTCTGAGCCTTGTTGCTACATGGGGATTCAGTTGTCTGAAAAAACGCGTTTATTTCGGGCTGAAAAACACGTTTTGAAAAGTGTACTGTTACTGCCCCATAACTTACATGGGGTTGACCAAACTTGCAGAAACATGTTTATTTCTGCTGAAAAACATGTTTTGACACTTTCAGCACACTGGGGTTAAGATCTGAGTGTGTGGGCTCTTCTGAGCCTTGCTGCTACATGGGGATTCAGTTGTCTGAAAAAACGCGTTTATTTCGGGCTGAAAAACACGTTTTGCAGAGTGTACTGTTACTGCCCCATAACTTACATGGGGTTGACCAAACTTGCAGAAACATGTTTATTTCTGCTGAAAAACACGTTTTGACCCTTTCTGCACACTGGGGTTAAGATCTGAGTGTGTGGGCTCTTCTGAGCCTTGCTGCTACATGGGGATTCAGTTGTCTGAAAAAACGCGTTTATTTCGGGCTGAAAAACACGTTTTGAAAAGTGTACTGTTACTGCCCCATAACTTACATGGGGTTGACCAAACTTGCAGAAACATGTTTATTTCTGCTGAAAAACACGTTTTGACACTTTCAGCACACTGGGGTTAAGATCTGAGTGTGTGGGCTCTTCTGAGCCTTGTTGCTACATGGGGATTCAGTTGTCTGAAAAAACGCGTTTATTTCGGGCTGAAAAACACGTTTTGAAAAGTGTACTGTTACTGCCCCATAACTTACAAGGGGTTGACCAAACTTGCAGAAACATGTTTATTTCTGCTGAAAAACATGTTTTGACACTTTCAGCACACTGGGGTTAAGATCTGAGTGTGTGGGCTCTTCTGAGCCTTGTTGCTACATGGGGATTCAGTTGTATGAAAAAACGCGTTTATTTCGGGCTGAAAAACACGTTT
Source organism: Lepisosteus oculatus (assembly GCF_040954835.1). Classification (NCBI taxonomy): domain Eukaryota; kingdom Metazoa; phylum Chordata; class Actinopteri; order Semionotiformes; family Lepisosteidae; genus Lepisosteus; species Lepisosteus oculatus. The sequence continues at coordinate 29,102 of NW_027168073.1, forward strand.
TGAAAAGTGTACTGTTACTGCCCCATAACTTACATGGGGTTGACCAAACTTGCAGAAACATGTTTATTTCTGCTGAAAAACATGTTTTGACACTTTCAGCACACTGGGGTTAAGATCTGAGTGTGTGGGCTCTTCTGAGCCTTGCTGCTACATGGGGATTCAGTTGTCTGAAAAAACGCGTTTATTTCGGGCTGAAAAACACGTTTTGAAAAGTGTACTGTTACTGCCCCATAACTTACATGGGGTTGACCAAACTTGCAGAAACATGTTTATTTCTGCTGAAAAACATGTTTTGACACTTTCAGCACACTGGGGTTAAGATCTGAGTGTGTGGGCTCTTCTGAGCCTTGTTGCTACATGGGGATTCAGTTGTCTGAAAAAACGCGTTTATTTCGGGCTGAAAAACACGTTTTGAAAAGTGTACTGTTACTGCCCCATAACTTACATGGGGTTGACCAAACTTGCAGAAACATGTTTATTTCTGCTGAAAAACATGTTTTGACACTTTCAGCACACTGGGGTTAAGATCTGAGTGTGTGGGCTCTTCTGAGCCTTGCTGCTACATGGGGATTCAGTTGTCTGAAAAAACGCGTTTATTTCGGGCTGAAAAACACGTTTTGCAGAGTGTACTGTTACTGCCCCATAACTTACATGGGGTTGACCAAACTTGCAGAAACATGTTTATTTCTGCTGAAAAACACGTTTTGACCCTTTCTGCACACTGGGGTTAAGATCTGAGTGTGTGGGCTCTTCTGAGCCTTGCTGCTACATGGGGATTCAGTTGTCTGAAAAAACGCGTTTATTTCGGGCTGAAAAACACGTTTTGAAAAGTGTACTGTTACTGCCCCATAACTTACATGGGGTTGACCAAACTTGCAGAAACATGTTTATTTCTGCTGAAAAACACGTTTTGACACTTTCAGCACACTGGGGTTAAGATCTGAGTGTGTGGGCTCTTCTGAGCCTTGTTGCTACATGGGGATTCAGTTGTCTGAAAAAACGCGTTTATTTCGGGCTGAAAAACACGTTTTGAAAAGTGTACTGTTACTGCCCCATAACTTACAAGGGGTTGACCAAACTTGCAGAAACATGTTTATTTCTGCTGAAAAACATGTTTTGACACTTTCAGCACACTGGGGTTAAGATCTGAGTGTGTGGGCTCTTCTGAGCCTTGTTGCTACATGGGGATTCAGTTGTATGAAAAAACGCGTTTATTTCGGGCTGAAAAACACGTTTTGAAAAGTGTACTGTTACTGCCCCATAACTTACATGGGGTTGACCAAACTTGCAGAAACATGTTTATTTCTGCTGAAAAACATGTTTTGACACTTTCAGCACACTGGGGTTAAGATCTGAGTGTGTGGGCTCTTCTGAGCCTTGCTGCTACATGGGGATTCAGTTGTCTGAAAAAACGCGTTTATTTCGGGCTGAAAAACACGTTTTGCAGAGTGTACTGTTACTGCCCCATAACTTACATGGGGTTGACCAAACTTGCAGAAACATGTTTATTTCTGCTGAAAAACACGTTTTGACCCTTTCTGCACACTGGGGTTAAGATCTGAGTGTGTGGGCTCTTCTGAGCCTTGCTGCTACATGGGGATTCAGTTGTCTGAAAAAACGCGTTTATTTCGGGCTGAAAAACACGTTTTGCAGAGTGTACTGTTACTGCCCCATAACTTACATGGGGTTGACCAAACTTGCAGAAACATGTTTATTTCTGCTGAAAAACACGTTTTGACCCTTTCTGCACACTGGGGTTAAGATCTGAGTGTGTGGGCTCTTCTGAGCCTTGCTGCTACATGGGGATTCAGTTGTCTGAAAAAACGCGTTTATTTCGGGCTGAAAAACACGTTTTGAAAAGTGTACTGTTACTGCCCCATAACTTACATGGGGTTGACCAAACTTGCAGAAACATGTTTATTTCTGCTGAAAAACATGTTTTGACACTTTCAGCACACTGGGGTTAAGATCTGAGTGTGTGGGCTCTTCTGAGCCTTGTTGCTACATGGGGATTCAGTTGTCTGAAAAAACGCGTTTATTTCGGGCTGAAAAACACGTTTTGAAAAGTGTACTGTTACTGCCCCATAACTTACATGGGGTTGACCAAACTTGCAGAAACATGTTTATTTCTGCTGAAAAACATGTTTTGATACTTTCAGCACACTGGGGTTAAGATCTGAGTGTGTGGGCTCTTCTGAGCCTTGCTGCTACATGGGGATTCAGTTGTCTGAAAAAACGCGTTTATTTCGGGCTGAAAAACACGTTTTGAAAAGTGTACTGTTACTGCCCCATAACTTACATGGGGTTGACCAAACTTGCAGAAACATGTTTATTTCTGCTGAAAAACACGTTTTGACCCTTTCTGCACACTGGGGTTAAGATCTGAGTGTGTGGGCTCTTCTGAGCCTTGCTGCTACATGGGGATTCAGTTGTCTGAAAAAACGCGTTTATTTCGGGCTGAAAAACACGTTTTGAAAAGTGTACTGTTACTGCCCAATAACTTACATGGGGTTGACCAAACTTGCAGAAACATGTTTATTTCTGCTGAAAAACATGTTTTGACACTTTCAGCACACTGGGGTTAAGATCTGAGTGTGTGGGCTCTTCTGAGCCTTGTTGCTACATGGGGATTCAGTTGTCTGAAAAAACGCGTTTATTTCGGGCTGAAAAACACGTTTTGAAAAGTGTACTGTTACTGCCCCATAACTTACATGGGGTTGACCAAACTTGCAGAAACATGTTTATTTCTGCTGAAAAACATGTTTTGATACTTTCAGCACACTGGGGTTAAGATCTGAGTGTGTGGGCTCTTCTGAGCCTTGCTGCTACATGGGGATTCAGTTGTCTGAAAAAACGCGTTTATTTCGGGCTGAAAAACACGTTTTGAAAAGTGTACTGTTACTGCCCCATAACTTACATGGGGTTGACCAAACTTGCAGAAACATGTTTATTTCTGCTGAAAAACACGTTTTGACCCTTTCTGCACACTGGGGTTAAGATCTGAGTGTGTGGGCTCTTCTGAGCCTTGCTGCTACATGGGGATTCAGTTGTCTGAAAAAACGCGTTTATTTCGGGCTGAAAAACACGTTTTGAAAAGTGTACTGTTACTGCCCAATAACTTACATGGGGTTGACCAAACTTGCAGAAACATGTTTATTTCTGCTGAAAAACATGTTTTGACACTTTCAGCACACTGGGGTTAAGATCTGAGTGTGTGGGCTCTTCTGAGCCTTGTTGCTACATGGGGATTCAGTTGTCTGAAAAAACGCGTTTATTTCGGGCTGAAAAACACGTTTTGAAAAGTGTACTGTTACTGCCCCATAACTTACATGGGGTTGACCAAACTTGCAGAAACATGTTTATTTCTGCTGAAAAACATGTTTTGACACTTTCAGCACACTGGGGTTAAGATCTGAGTGTGTGGGCTCTTCTGAGCCTTGCTGCTACATGGGTATTCAGTTGTCTGAAAAAACGCGTTTATTTCGGGCTGAAAAACACGTTTTGAAAAGTGTACTGTTACTGCACCATAACTTACATGGGGTTGACCAAACTTGCAGAAACATGTTTATTTCTGCTGAAAAACATGTTTTGACACTTTCAGCACACTGGGGTTAAGATCTGAGTGTGTGGGCTCTTCTGAGCCTTGCTGCTACATGGGGATTCAGTTGTCTGAAAAAACGCGTTTATTTCGGGCTGAAAAACACGTTTTGAAAAGTGTACTGTTACTGCCCCATAACTTACATGGGGTTGACCAAACTTGCAGAAACATGTTTATTTCTGCTGAAAAACATGTTTTGACACTTTCAGCACACTGGGGTTAAGATCTGAGTGTGTGGGCTCTTCTGAGCCTTGTTGCTACATGGGGAATCAGTTGTATGAAAAAACGTGTTTATTTCGGGCTGAAAAACACGTTTTGAAAAGTGTACTGTTACTGCCCCATAACTTACATGGGGTTGACCAAACTTGCAGAAACATGTTTATTTCTGCTGAAAAACATGTTTTGACACTTTCAGCACACTGGGGTTAAGATCTGAGTGTGTGGGCTCTTCTGAGCCTTGCTGCTACATGGGGATTCAGTTGTCTGAAAAAACGCGTTTATTTCGGGCTGAAAAACACGTTTTGAAAAGTGTACTGTTACTGCCCCATAACTTACATGGGGTTGACCAAACTTGCAGAAACATGTTTATTTCTGCTGAAAAACATGTTTTGACACTTTCAGCACACTGGGGTTAAGATCTGAGTGTGTGGGCTCTTCTGAGCCTTGTTGCTACATGGGGAATCAGTTGTATGAAAAAACGTGTTTATTTCGGGCTGAAAAACACGTTTTGAAAAGTGTACTGTTACTGCCCCATAACTTACATGGGGTTGACCAAACTTGCAGAAACATGTTTATTTCTGCTGAAAAACATGTTTTGACACTTTCAGCACACTGGGGTTAAGATCTGAGTGTGTGGGCTCTTCTGAGCCTTGCTGCTACATGGGTATTCAGTTGTCTGAAAAAACGCGTTTATTTCGGGCTGAAAAACACGTTTTGAAAAGTGTACTGTTACTGCCCCATAACTTAAATGGGGTTGACCAAACTTGCAAAAACATGTTTATTTCTGCTGAAAAACATGTTTTGACACTTTCAGCACACTGGGGTTAAGATCTGAGTGTGTGGGCTCTTCTGAGCCTTGCTGCTACATGGGGATTCAGTTGTCTGAAAAAACGTGTTTATTTCGGGCTGAAAAACACGTTTTGAAAAGTGTACTGTAACTGCCCCATAACTTACAGGGGGTTGACCAAACTTGCAGAAACATGTTTATTTCTGCTGAAAAACATGTTTTGACACTTTCAGCACACTGGGGTTAAGATCTGAGTGTGTGGGCTCTTCTGAGCCTTGTTGCTACATGGGGATTCAGTTGTCTGAAAAAACGCGTTTATTTCGGGCTGAAAAACACGTTTTGAAAAGTGTACTGTTACTGCCCCATAACTTACATGGGGTTGACCAAACTTGCAGAAACATGTTTATTTCTGCTGAAAAACATGTTTTGACACTTTCAGCACACTGGGGTTAAGATCTGAGTGTGTGGGCTCTTCTGAGCCTTGCTGCTACATGGGGATTCAGTTGTCTGAAAAAACGCGTTTATTTCGGGCTGAAAAACACGTTTTGCAGAGTGTACTGTTACTGCCCCATAACTTACATGGGGTTGACCAAACTTGCAGAAACATGTTTATTTCTGCTGAAAAACACGTTTTGACCCTTTCTGCACACTGGGGTTAAGATCTGAGTGTGTGGGCTCTTCTGAGCCTTGCTGCTACATGGGGATTCAGTTGTCTGAAAAAACGCGTTTATTTCGGGCTGAAAAACACGTTTTGAAAAGTGTACTGTTACTGCCCAATAACTTACATGGGGTTGACCAAACTTGCAGAAACATGTTTATTTCTGCTGAAAAACATGTTTTGACACTTTCAGCACACTGGGGTTAAGATCTGAGTGTGTGGGCTCTTCTGAGCCTTGTTGCTACATGGGGATTCAGTTGTCTGAAAAAACGCGTTTATTTCGGGCTGAAAAACACGTTTTGAAAAGTGTACTGTTACTGCCCCATAACTTACATGGGGTTGACCAAACTTGCAGAAACATGTTTATTTCTGCTGAAAAACATGTTTTGACACTTTCAGCACACTGGGGTTAAGATCTGAGTGTGTGGGCTCTTCTGAGCCTTGCTGCTACATGGGTATTCAGTTGTCTGAAAAAACGCGTTTATTTCGGGCTGAAAAACACGTTTTGAAAAGTGTACTGTTACTGCCCCATAACTTACATGGGGTTGACCAAACTTGCAGAAACATGTTTATTTCTGCTGAAAAACATGTTTTGACACTTTCAGCACACTGGGGTTAAGATCTGAGTGTGTGGGCTCTTCTGAGCCTTGCTGCTACATGGGGATTCAGTTGTCTGAAAAAACGCGTTTATTTCGGGCTGAAAAACACGTTTTGAAAAGTGTACTGTTACTGCCCCATAACTTACATGGGGTTGACCAAACTTGCAGAAACATGTTTATTTCTGCTGAAAAACATGTTTTGACACTTTCAGCACACTGGGGTTAAGATCTGAGTGTGTGGGCTCTTCTGAGCCTTGCTGCTACATGGGGATTCAGTTGTCTGAAAAAAACGCGTTTATTTCGGGCTGAAAAACACGTTTTGAAAAGTGTACTGTTACTGCCCCATAACTTACATGGGGTTGACCAAACTTGCAGAAACATGTTTATTTCTGCTGAAAAACATGTTTTGACACTTTCAGCACACTGGGGTTAAGATCTGAGTGTGTGGGCTCTTCTGAGCCTTGTTGCTACATGGGGAATCAGTTGTATGAAAAAACGTGTTTATTTCGGGCTGAAAAACACGTTTTGAAAAGTGTACTGTTACTGCCCCATAACTTACATGGGGTTGACCAAACTTGCAGAAACATGTTTATTTCTGCTGAAAAACATGTTTTGACACTTTCAGCACACTGGGGTTAAGATCTGAGTGTGTGGGCTCTTCTGAGCCTTGCTGCTACATGGGTATTCAGTTGTCTGAAAAAACGCGTTTATTTCGGGCTGAAAAACACGTTTTGAAAAGTGTACTGTTACTGCCCCATAACTTAAATGGGGTTGACCAAACTTGCAAAAACATGTTTATTTCTGCTGAAAAACATGTTTTGACACTTTCAGCACACTGGGGTTAAGATCTGAGTGTGTGGGCTCTTCTGAGCCTTGCTGCTACATGGGGATTCAGTTGTCTGAAAAAACGCGTTTATTTCGGGCTGAAAAACACGTTTTGAAAAGTGTACTGTTACTGCCCCATAACTTACATGGGGTTGACCAAACTTGCAGAAACATGTTTATTTCTGCTGAAAAACATGTTTTGATACTTTCAGCACACTGGGGTTAAGATCTGAGTGTGTGGGCTCTTCTGAGCCTTGCTGCTACATGGGGATTCAGTTGTCTGAAAAAACGCGTTTATTTCGGGCTGAAAAACACGTTTTGAAAAGTGTACTGTTACTGCCCCATAACTTACATGGGGTTGACCAAACTTGCAGAAACATGTTTATTTCTGCTGAAAAACATGTTTTGACACTTTCAGCACACTGGGGTTAAGATCTGAGTGTGTGGGCTCTTCTGAGCCTTGCTGCTACATGGGTATTCAGTTGTCTGAAAAAACGCGTTTATTTCGGGCTGAAAAACACGTTTTGAAAAGTGTACTGTTACTGCCCCATAACTTACATGGGGTTGACCAAACTTGCAGAAACATGTTTATTTCTGCTGAAAAACATGTTTTGACACTTTCAGCACACTGGGGTTAAGATCTGAGTGTGTGGGCTCTTCTGAGCCTTGCTGCTACATGGGGATTCAGTTGTCTGAAAAAACGCGTTTATTTCGGGCTGAAAAACACGTTTTGAAAAGTGTACTGTTACTGCCCCATAACTTACATGGGGTTGACCAAACTTGCAGAAACATGTTTATTTCTGCTGAAAAACACGTTTTGACCCTTTCTGCACACTGGGGTTAAGATCTGAGTGTGTGGGCTCTTCTGAGCCTTGCTGCTACATGGGGATTCAGTTGTCTGAAAAAACGCGTTTATTTCGGGCTGAAAAACACGTTTTGAAAAGTGTACTGTTACTGCCCAATAACTTACATGGGGTTGACCAAACTTGCAGAAACATGTTTATTTCTGCTGAAAAACATGTTTTGACACTTTCAGCACACTGGGGTTAAGATCTGAGTGTGTGGGCTCTTCTGAGCCTTGTTGCTACATGGGGATTCAGTTGTCTGAAAAAACGCGTTTATTTCGGGCTGAAAAACACGTTTTGAAAAGTGTACTGTTACTGCCCCATAACTTACATGGGGTTGACCAAACTTGCAGAAACATGTTTATTTCTGCTGAAAAACATGTTTTGACACTTTCAGCACACTGGGGTTAAGATCTGAGTGTGTGGGCTCTTCTGAGCCTTGCTGCTACATGGGTATTCAGTTGTCTGAAAAAACGCGTTTATTTCGGGCTGAAAAACACGTTTTGAAAAGTGTACTGTTACTGCCCCATAACTTACATGGGGTTGACCAAACTTGCAGAAACATGTTTATTTCTGCTGAAAAACATGTTTTGACACTTTCAGCACACTGGGGTTAAGATCTGAGTGTGTGGGCTCTTCTGAGCCTTGCTGCTACATGGGGATTCAGTTGTCTGAAAAAACGCGTTTATTTCGGGCTGAAAAACACGTTTTGAAAAGTGTACTGTTACTGCCCCATAACTTACATGGGGTTGACCAAACTTGCAGAAACATGTTTATTTCTGCTGAAAAACATGTTTTGACACTTTCAGCACACTGGGGTTAAGATCTGAGTGTGTGGGCTCTTCTGAGCCGTGCTGCTACATGGGGATTCAGTTGTCTGAAAAAAACGCGTTTATTTCGGGCTGAAAAACACGTTTTGAAAAGTGTACTGTTACTGCCCCATAACTTACATGGGGTTGACCAAACTTGCAGAAACATGTTTATTTCTGCTGAAAAACATGTTTTGACACTTTCAGCACACTGGGGATAAGATCTGAGTGTGTGGGCTCTTCTGAGCCTTGTTGCTACATGGGGAATCAGTTGTATGAAAAAACGTGTTTATTTCGGGCTGAAAAACACGTTTTGAAAAGTGTACTGTTACTGCCCCATAACTTACATGGGGTTGACCAAACTTGCAGAAACATGTTTATTTCTGCTGAAAAACATGTTTTGACACTTTCAGCACACTGGGGTTAAGATCTGAGTGTGTGGGCTCTTCTGAGCCTTGCTGCTACATGGGTATTCAGTTGTCTGAAAAAACGCGTTTATTTCGGGCTGAAAAACACGTTTTGAAAAGTGTACTGTTACTGCCCCATAACTTAAATGGGGTTGACCAAACTTGCAAAAACATGTTTATTTCTGCTGAAAAACATGTTTTGACACTTTCAGCACACTGGGGTTAAGATCTGAGTGTGTGGGCTCTTCTGAGCCTTGCTGCTACATGGGGATTCAGTTGTCTGAAAAAACGCGTTTATTTCGGGCTGAAAAACACGTTTTGAAAAGTGTACTGTTACTGCCCCATAACTTACATGGGGTTGACCAAACTTGCAGAAACATGTTTATTTCTGCTGAAAAACATGTTTTGACATTTTCAGCACACTGGGGTTAAGATCTGAGTGTGTGGGCTCTTCTGAGCCTTGTTGCTACATGGGGATTCAGTTGTCTGAAAAAACGCGTTTATTTCGGGCTGAAAAACACGTTTTGAAAAGTGTACTGTTACTGCCCCATAACTTACATGGGGTTGACCAAACTTGCAGAAACATGTTTATTTCTGCTGAAAAACATGTTTTGACACTTTCAGCACACTGGGGTTAAGATCTGAGTGTGTGGGCTCTTCTGAGCCGTGCTGCTACATGGGGATTCAGTTGTCTGAAAAAAACGCGTTTATTTCGGGCTGAAAAACACGTTTTGAAAAGTGTACTGTTACTGCCCCATAACTTACATGGGGTTGACCAAACTTGCAGAAACATGTTTATTTCTGCTGAAAAACATGTTTTGACACTTTCAGCACACTGGGGATAAGATCTGAGTGTGTGGGCTCTTCTGAGCCTTGTTGCTACATGGGGAATCAGTTGTATGAAAAAACGTGTTTATTTCGGGCTGAAAAACACGTTTTGAAAAGTGTACTGTTACTGCCCCATAACTTACATGGGGTTGACCAAACTTGCAGAAACATGTTTATTTCTGCTGAAAAACATGTTTTGACACTTTCAGCACACTGGGGTTAAGATCTGAGTGTGTGGGCTCTTCTGAGCCTTGCTGCTACATGGGTATTCAGTTGTCTGAAAAAACGCGTTTATTTCGGGCTGAAAAACACGTTTTGAAAAGTGTACTGTTACTGCCCCATAACTTAAATGGGGTTGACCAAACTTGCAAAAACATGTTTATTTCTGCTGAAAAACATGTTTTGACACTTTCAGCACACTGGGGTTAAGATCTGAGTGTGTGGGCTCTTCTGAGCCTTGCTGCTACATGGGGATTCAGTTGTCTGAAAAAACGCGTTTATTTCGGGCTGAAAAACACGTTTTGAAAAGTGTACTGTTACTGCCCCATAACTTACATGGGGTTGACCAAACTTGCAGAAACATGTTTATTTCTGCTGAAAAACATGTTTTGACATTTTCAGCACACTGGGGTTAAGATCTGAGTGTGTGGGCTCTTCTGAGCCTTGTTGCTACATGGGGATTCAGTTGTCTGAAAAAACGCGTTTATTTCGGGCTGAAAAACACGTTTTGAAAAGTGTACTGTTACTGCCCCATAACTTACATGGGGTTGACCAAACTTGCAGAAACATGTTTATTTCTGCTGAAAAACATGTTTTGACACTTTCAGCACACTGGGGTTAAGATCTGAGTGTGTGGGCTCTTCTGAGCCTTGCTGCTACATGGGGATTCAGTTGTCTGAAAAAACGCGTTTATTTCGGGCTGAAAAACACGTTTTGCAGAGTGTACTGTTACTGCCCCATAACTTACATGGGGTTGACCAAACTTGCAGAAACATGTTTATTTCTGCTGAAAAACACGTTTTGACCCTTTCTGCACACTGGGGTTAAGATCTGAGTGTGTGGGCTCTTCTGAGCCTTGCTGCTACATGGGGATTCAGTTGTCTGAAAAAACGCGTTTATTTCGGGCTGAAAAACACGTTTTGAAAAGTGTACTGTTACTGCCCCATAACTTACATGGGGTTGACCAAACTTGCAGAAACATGTTTATTTCTGCTGAAAAACATGTTTTGACACTTTCAGCACACTGGGGTTAAGATCTGAGTGTGTGGGCTCTTCTGAGCCTTGTTGCTACATGGGGATTCAGTTGTCTGAAAAAACGCGTTTATTTCGGGCTGAAAAACACGTTTTGAAAAGTGTACTGTTACTGCCCCATAACTTACATGGGGTTGACCAAACTTGCAGAAACATGTTTATTTCTGCTGAAAAACATGTTTTGATACTTTCAGCACACTGGGGTTAAGATCTGAGTGTGTGGGCTCTTCTGAGCCTTGCTGCTACATGGGGATTCAGTTGTCTGAAAAAACGCGTTTATTTCGGGCTGAAAAACACGTTTTGAAAAGTGTACTGTTACTGCCCCATAACTTACATGGGGTTGACCAAACTTGCAGAAACATGTTTATTTCTGCTGAAAAACACGTTTTGACCCTTTCTGCACACTGGGGTTAAGATCTGAGTGTGTGGGCTCTTCTGAGCCTTGCTGCTACATGGGGATTCAGTTGTCTGAAAAAACGCGTTTATTTCGGGCTGAAAAACACGTTTTGAAAAGTGTACTGTTACTGCCCCATAACTTACATGGGGTTGACCAAACTTGCAGAAACATGTTTATTTCTGCTGAAAAACACGTTTTGACCCTTTCTGCACACTGGGGTTAAGATCTGAGTGTGTGGGCTCTTCTGAGCCTTGCTGCTACATGGGGATTCAGTTGTCTGAAAAAACGCGTTTATTTCGGGCTGAAAAACACGTTTTGAAAAGTGTACTGTTACTGCCCAATAACTTACATGGGGTTGACCAAACTTGCAGAAACATGTTTATTTCTGCTGAAAAACATGTTTTGACACTTTCAGCACACTGGGGTTAAGATCTGAGTGTGTGGGCTCTTCTGAGCCTTGTTGCTACATGGGGATTCAGTTGTCTGAAAAAACGCGTTTATTTCGGGCTGAAAAACACGTTTTGAAAAGTGTACTGTTACTGCCCCATAACTTACATGGGGTTGACCAAACTTGCAGAAACATGTTTATTTCTGCTGAAAAACATGTTTTGACACTTTCAGCACACTGGGGTTAAGATCTGAGTGTGTGGGCTCTTCTGAGCCTTGCTGCTACATGGGTATTCAGTTGTCTGAAAAAACGCGTTTATTTCGGGCTGAAAAACACGTTTTGAAAAGTGTACTGTTACTGCCCCATAACTTACATGGGGTTGACCAAACTTGCAGAAACATGTTTATTTCTGCTGAAAAACATGTTTTGACACTTTCAGCACACTGGGGTTAAGATCTGAGTGTGTGGGCTCTTCTGAGCCTTGCTGCTACATGGGTATTCAGTTGTCTGAAAAAACGCGTTTATTTCGGGCTGAAAAACACGTTTTGAAAAGTGTACTGTTACTGCCCCATAACTTACATGGGGTTGACCAAACTTGCAGAAACATGTTTATTTCTGCTGAAAAACATGTTTTGACACTTTCAGCACACTGGGGTTAAGATCTGAGTGTGTGGGCTCTTCTGAGCCTTGTTGCTACATGGGGATTCAGTTGTCTGAAAAAACGCGTTTATTTCGGGCTGAAAAACACGTTTTGAAAAGTGTACTGTTACTGCCCCATAACTTACATGGGGTTGACCAAACTTGCAGAAACATGTTTATTTCTGCTGAAAAACATGTTTTGACACTTTCAGCACACTGGGGTTAAGATCTGAGTGTGTGGGCTCTTCTGAGCCTTGTTGCTACATGGGGATTCAGTTGTCTGAAAAAACGCGTTTATTTCGGGCTGAAAAACACGTTTTGAAAAGTGTACTGTTACTGCCCCATAACTTACATGGGGTTGACCAAACTTGCAGAAACATGTTTATTTCTGCTGAAAAACATGTTTTGATACTTTCAGCACACTGGGGTTAAGATCTGAGTGTGTGGGCTCTTCTGAGCCTTGCTGCTACATGGGGATTCAGTTGTCTGAAAAAACGCGTTTATTTCGGGCTGAAAAACACGTTTTGAAAAGTGTACTGTTACTGCCCCATAACTTACATGGGGTTGACCAAACTTGCAGAAACATGTTTATTTCTGCTGAAAAACATGTTTTGACACTTTCAGCACACTGGGGTTAAGATCTGAGTGTGTGGGCTCTTCTGAGCCTTGCTGCTACATGGGTATTCAGTTGTATGAAAAAACGTGTTTATTTCGGGCTGAAAAACACGTTTTGAAAAGTGTACTGTTACTGCCCCATAACTTACATGGGGTTGACCAAACTTGCAGAAACATGTTTATTTCTGCTGAAAAACATGTTTTGACACTTTCAGCACACTGGGGTTAAGATCTGAGTGTGTGGGCTCTTCTGAGCCTTGCTGCTACATGGGTATTCAGTTGTCTGAAAAAACGCGTTTATTTCGGGCTGAAAAAACACGTTTTGAAAAGTGTACTGTTACTGCCCCATAACTTACATGGGGTTGACCAAACTTGCAGAAACATGTTTATTTCTGCTGAAAAACATGTTTTGACACTTTCAGCACACTGGGGTTAAGATCTGAGTGTGTGGGCTCTTCTGAGCCTTGCTGCTACATGGGTATTCAGTTGTCTGAAAAAACGCGTTTATTTCGGGCTGAAAAACACGTTTTGAAAAGTGTACTGTTACTGCCCCATAACTTACATGGGGTTGACCAAACTTGCAGAAACATGTTTATTTCTGCTGAAAAACATGTTTTGACACTTTCAGCACACTGGGGTTAAGATCTGAGTGTGTGGGCTCTTCTGAGCCTTGCTGCTACATGGGGATTCAGTTGTCTGAAAAAACGCGTTTATTTCGGGCTGAAAAACACGTTTTGAAAAGTGTACTGTTACTGCCCCATAACTTACATGGGGTTGACCAAACTTGCAGAAACATGTTTATTTCTGCTGAAAAACATGTTTTGACACTTTCAGCACACTGGGGTTAAGATCTGAGTGTGTGGGCTCTTCTGAGCCTTGCTGCTACATGGGGATTCAGTTGTCTGAAAAAAACGCGTTTATTTCGGGCTGAAAAACACGTTTTGAAAAGTGTACTGTTACTGCCCCATAACTTACATGGGGTTGACCAAACTTGCAGAAACATGTTTATTTCTGCTGAAAAACATGTTTTGACACTTTCAGCACACTGGGGTTAAGATCTGAGTGTGTGGGCTCTTCTGAGCCTTGTTGCTACATGGGGAATCAGTTGTATGAAAAAACGTGTTTATTTCGGGCTGAAAAACACGTTTTGAAAAGTGTACTGTTACTGCCCCATAACTTACATGGGGTTGACCAAACTTGCAGAAACATGTTTATTTCTGCTGAAAAACATGTTTTGACACTTTCAGCACACTGGGGTTAAGATCTGAGTGTGTGGGCTCTTCTGAGCCTTGCTGCTACATGGGTATTCAGTTGTCTGAAAAAACGCGTTTATTTCGGGCTGAAAAACACGTTTTGAAAAGTGTACGGTTACTGCCCCATAACTTAAATGGGGTTGACCAAACTTGCAAAAACATGTTTATTTCTGCTGAAAAACATGTTTTGACACTTTCAGCACACTGGGGTTAAGATCTGAGTGTGTGGGCTCTTCTGAGCCTTGCTGCTACATGGGGATTCAGTTGTCTGAAAAAACGCGTTTATTTCGGGCTGAAAAACACGTTTTGAAAAGTGTACTGTTACTGCCCCATAACTTACATGGGGTTGACCAAACTTGCAGAAACATGTTTATTTCTGCTGAAAAACATGTTTTGACATTTTCAGCACACTGGGGTTAAGATCTGAGTGTGTGGGCTCTTCTGAGCCTTGTTGCTACATGGGGATTCAGTTGTCTGAAAAAACGCGTTTATTTCGGGCTGAAAAACACGTTTTGAAAAGTGTACTGTTACTGCCCCATAACTTACATGGGGTTGACCAAACTTGCAGAAACATGTTTATTTCTGCTGAAAAACATGTTTTGACACTTTCAGCACACTGGGGTTAAGATCTGAGTGTGTGGGCTCTTCTGAGCCTTGCTGCTACATGGGGATTCAGTTGTCTGAAAAAACGCGTTTATTTCGGGCTGAAAAACACGTTTTGCAGAGTGTACTGTTACTGCCCCATAACTTACATGGGGTTGACCAAACTTGCAGAAACATGTTTATTTCTGCTGAAAAACACGTTTTGACCCTTTCTGCACACTGGGGTTAAGATCTGAGTGTGTGGGCTCTTCTGAGCCTTGCTGCTACATGGGGATTCAGTTGTCTGAAAAAACGCGTTTATTTCGGGCTGAAAAACACGTTTTGAAAAGTGTACTGTTACTGCCCCATAACTTACATGGGGTTGACCAAACTTGCAGAAACATGTTTATTTCTGCTGAAAAACATGTTTTGACACTTTCAGCACACTGGGGTTAAGATCTGAGTGTGTGGGCTCTTCTGAGCCTTGTTGCTACATGGGGATTCAGTTGTCTGAAAAAACGCGTTTATTTCGGGCTGAAAAACACGTTTTGAAAAGTGTACTGTTACTGCCCCATAACTTACATGGGGTTGACCAAACTTGCAGAAACATGTTTATTTCTGCTGAAAAACATGTTTTGATACTTTCAGCACACTGGGGTTAAGATCTGAGTGTGTGGGCTCTTCTGAGCCTTGCTGCTACATGGGGATTCAGTTGTCTGAAAAAACGCGTTTATTTCGGGCTGAAAAACACGTTTTGAAAAGTGTACTGTTACTGCCCCATAACTTACATGGGGTTGACCAAACTTGCAGAAACATGTTTATTTCTGCTGAAAAACACGTTTTGACCCTTTCTGCACACTGGGGTTAAGATCTGAGTGTGTGGGCTCTTCTGAGCCTTGCTGCTACATGGGGATTCAGTTGTCTGAAAAAACGCGTTTATTTCGGGCTGAAAAACACGTTTTGAAAAGTGTACTGTTACTGCCCCATAACTTACATGGGGTTGACCAAACTTGCAGAAACATGTTTATTTCTGCTGAAAAACACGTTTTGACCCTTTCTGCACACTGGGGTTAAGATCTGAGTGTGTGGGCTCTTCTGAGCCTTGCTGCTACATGGGGATTCAGTTGTCTGAAAAAACGCGTTTATTTCGGGCTGAAAAACACGTTTTGAAAAGTGTACTGTTACTGCCCAATAACTTACATGGGGTTGACCAAACTTGCAGAAACATGTTTATTTCTGCTGAAAAAACATGTTTTGACACTTTCAGCACACTGGGGTTAAGATCTGAGTGTGTGGGCTCTTCTGAGCCTTGTTGCTACATGGGGATTCAGTTGTCTGAAAAAACGCGTTTATTTCGGGCTGAAAAACACGTTTTGAAAAGTGTACTGTTACTGCCCCATAACTTACATGGGGTTGACCAAACTTGCAGAAACATGTTTATTTCTGCTGAAAAACATGTTTTGACACTTTCAGCACACTGGGGTTAAGATCTGAGTGTGTGGGCTCTTCTGAGCCTTGCTGCTACATGGGTATTCAGTTGTCTGAAAAAACGCGTTTATTTCGGGCTGAAAAAACACGTTTTGAAAAGTGTACTGTTACTGCCCCATAACTTACATGGGGTTGACCAAACTTGCAGAAACATGTTTATTTCTGCTGAAAAACATGTTTTGACACTTTCAGCACACTGGGGTTAAGATCTGAGTGTGTGGGCTCTTCTGAGCCTTGCTGCTACATGGGTATTCAGTTGTCTGAAAAAACGCGTTTATTTCGGGCTGAAAAACACGTTTTGAAAAGTGTACTGTTACTGCCCCATAACTTACATGGGGTTGACCAAACTTGCAGAAACATGTTTATTTCTGCTGAAAAACATGTTTTGACACTTTCAGCACACTGGGGTTAAGATCTGAGTGTGTGGGCTCTTCTGAGCCTTGCTGCTACATGGGTATTCAGTTGTCTGAAAAAACGCGTTTATTTCGGGCTGAAAAACACGTTTTGAAAAGTGTACTGTTACTGCCCCATAACTTACATGGGGTTGACCAAACTTGCAGAAACATGTTTATTTCTGCTGAAAAACATGTTTTGACACTTTCAGCACACTGGGGTTAAGATCTGAGTGTGTGGGCTCTTCTGAGCCTTGCTGCTACATGGGGATTCAGTTGTCTGAAAAAACGCGTTTATTTCGGGCTGAAAAACACGTTTTGAAAAGTGTACTGTTACTGCCCCATAACTTACATGGGGTTGACCAAACTTGCAGAAACATGTTTATTTCTGCTGAAAAACATGTTTTGACACTTTCAGCACACTGGGGTTAAGATCTGAGTGTGTGGGCTCTTCTGAGCCTTGCTGCTACATGGGGATTCAGTTGTCTGAAAAAAACGCGTTTATTTCGGGCTGAAAAACACGTTTTGAAAAAGTGTACTGTTACTGCCCCATAACTTACATGGGGTTGACCAAACTTGCAGAAACATGTTTATTTCTGCTGAAAAACATGTTTTGACACTTTCAGCACACTGGGGTTAAGATCTGAGTGTGTGGGCTCTTCTGAGCCTTGTTGCTACATGGGGAATCAGTTGTATGAAAAAACGTGTTTATTTCGGGCTGAAAAACACGTTTTGAAAAGTGTACTGTTACTGCCCCATAACTTACATGGGGTTGACCAAACTTGCAGAAACATGTTTATTTCTGCTGAAAAACATGTTTTGACACTTTCAGCACACTGGGGTTAAGATCTGAGTGTGTGGGCTCTTCTGAGCCTTGCTGCTACATGGGTATTCAGTTGTCTGAAAAAACGCGTTTATTTCGGGCTGAAAAACACGTTTTGAAAAGTGTACGGTTACTGCCCCATAACTTAAATGGGGTTGACCAAACTTGCAAAAACATGTTTATTTCTGCTGAAAAACATGTTTTGACACTTTCAGCACACTGGGGTTAAGATCTGAGTGTGTGGGCTCTTCTGAGCCTTGCTGCTACATGGGGATTCAGTTGTCTGAAAAAACGCGTTTATTTCGGGCTGAAAAACACGTTTTGAAAAGTGTACTGTTACTGCCCCATAACTTACATGGGGTTGACCAAACTTGCAGAAACATGTTTATTTCTGCTGAAAAACATGTTTTGACATTTTCAGCACACTGGGGTTAAGATCTGAGTGTGTGGGCTCTTCTGAGCCTTGTTGCTACATGGGGATTCAGTTGTCTGAAAAAACGCGTTTATTTCGGGCTGAAAAACACGTTTTGAAAAGTGTACTGTTACTGCCCCATAACTTACATGGGGTTGACCAAACTTGCAGAAACATGTTTATTTCTGCTGAAAAACATGTTTTGACACTTTCAGCACACTGGGGTTAAGATCTGAGTGTGTGGGCTCTTCTGAGCCTTGCTGCTACATGGGGATTCAGTTGTCTGAAAAAACGCGTTTATTTCGGGCTGAAAAACACGTTTTGCAGAGTGTACTGTTACTGCCCCATAACTTACATGGGGTTGACCAAACTTGCAGAAACATGTTTATTTCTGCTGAAAAACACGTTTTGACCCTTTCTGCACACTGGGGTTAAGATCTGAGTGTGTGGGCTCTTCTGAGCCTTGCTGCTACATGGGGATTCAGTTGTCTGAAAAAACGCGTTTATTTCGGGCTGAAAAACACGTTTTGAAAAGTGTACTGTTACTGCCCCATAACTTACATGGGGTTGACCAAACTTGCAGAAACATGTTTATTTCTGCTGAAAAACATGTTTTGACACTTTCAGCACACTGGGGTTAAGATCTGAGTGTGTGGGCTCTTCTGAGCCTTGTTGCTACATGGGGATTCAGTTGTCTGAAAAAACGCGTTTATTTCGGGCTGAAAAACACGTTTTGAAAAGTGTACTGTTACTGCCCCATAACTTACATGGGGTTGACCAAACTTGCAGAAACATGTTTATTTCTGCTGAAAAACATGTTTTGATACTTTCAGCACACTGGGGTTAAGATCTGAGTGTGTGGGCTCTTCTGAGCCTTGCTGCTACATGGGGATTCAGTTGTCTGAAAAAACGCGTTTATTTCGGGCTGAAAAACACGTTTTGAAAAGTGTACTGTTACTGCCCCATAACTTACATGGGGTTGACCAAACTTGCAGAAACATGTTTATTTCTGCTGAAAAACACGTTTTGACCCTTTCTGCACACTGGGGTTAAGATCTGAGTGTGTGGGCTCTTCTGAGCCTTGCTGCTACATGGGGATTCAGTTGTCTGAAAAAACGCGTTTATTTCGGGCTGAAAAACACGTTTTGAAAAGTGTACTGTTACTGCCCCATAACTTACATGGGGTTGACCAAACTTGCAGAAACATGTTTATTTCTGCTGAAAAACACGTTTTGACCCTTTCTGCACACTGGGGTTAAGATCTGAGTGTGTGGGCTCTTCTGAGCCTTGCTGCTACATGGGGATTCAGTTGTCTGAAAAACGCGTTTATTTCGGGCTGAAACGTTTTATTTCGGGCTGAAAAACACGTTTTGAAAAAGTGTACTGTTACTGCCCAATAACTACACCAAACTTGCAGAAACATGTTTATTTCTGCTGAAAAACATGTTTGACACTTTCACACACTGGGGTTAAGATCTGAGTGTGTGGGCTCTTCTGAGCCTTGTTGCTACATGGGGATTCAGTTGTCTGAAAAACGCGTTATTTCGGGCTGAAAAACACGTTTTGAAAAGTGTACTGTTACTGCCCCATAACTTACATGGGGTTGACCAAACTTGCAGAAACATGTTTATTTCTGCTGAAAAACATGTTTTGACACTTTCAGCACACTGGGGTTAAGATCTGAGTGTGTGGGCTCTTCTGAGCCTTGCTGCTACATGGGTATTCAGTTGTCTGAAAAACGCGTTTATTTCGGGCTGAAAAACACGTTTTGAAAAGTGTACTGTTACTGCCCCATAACTTACATGGGGTTGACCAAACTTGCAGAAACATGTTTATTTCTGCTGAAAAACATGTTTTGACACTTTCAGCACACTGGGGTTAAGATCTGAGTGTGTGGCTCTTCTGAGCCTTGCTGCTACATGGGTATTCAGTTGTCTGAAAAAACGCGTTTATTTCGGGCTGAAAAACACGTTTTGAAAAGTGTACTGTTACTGCCCCATAACTTACATGGGGTTGACCAACTTGCAGAAACATGTTTTATTTCTGCTGAAAAACATGTTTTGACACTTTCAGCACACTGGGGTTAAGATCTGAGTGTGTGGGCTCTTCTGAGCCTTGTTGCTACATGGGTATTCAGTTGTCTGAAAAACGCGTTTATTTCGGGCTGAAAAACGTTTTGAAAAGTGTACTGTTACTGCCCCATAACTTACATGGGGTTGACCAAACTTGCAGAAACATGTTTATTTCTGCTGAAAAACATGTTTTGTCACTTTCAGCACACTGGGGTTAAGATCTGAGTGTGTGGGCTCTTCTGAGCCTTGTTGCTACATGGGGATTCAGTTGTCTGAAAAAACGCGTTTATTTCGGGCTGAAAAACACGTTTTGAAAAGTGTACTGTTACTGCCCCATAACTTACATGGGGTTGACCAAACTTGCAGAAACATGTTTATTTCTGCTGAAAAACATGTTTTGACACTTTCAGCACACTGGGGTTAAGATCTGAGTGTGTGGGCTCTTCTGAGCCTTGCTGCTACATGGGTATTCAGTTGTCTGAAAAAACGCGTTTATTTCGGGCTGAAAAACACGTTTTGAAAAGTGTACTGTTACTGCCCCATAACTTACATGGGGTTGACCAAACTTGCAAAAACATGTTTATTTCTGCTGAAAAACATGTTTTGACACTTTCAGCACACTGGGTTAAGATCTGAGTGTGTGGGCTCTTCTGAGCCTTGCTGCTACATGGGGGATTCAGTTGTCTGAAAAAACGCGTTTATTTCGGGCTGAAAAACACGTTTTGCAGAGTGTACTGTTACTGCCCCATAACTTACATGGGTTGACCAAACTTGCAGAACATGTTTATTTCTGCTGAAAAACACGTTTTGACCCTTTCTGCACACTGGGGTTTAAGATCTGAGTGTGTGGGCTCTTCTGAGCCTTGCTGCTACATGGGGATTCAGTTGTCTGAAAAAACGCGTTTATTTCGGGCTGAAAAACACGTTTTGAAAAGTGTACTGTTACTGCCCCAATAACTTACATGGGGTTGACCAAACTTGCAGAAACATGTTTATTTCTGCTGAAAAACATGTTTGACACTTTCAGCACACTGGGGTTAAGATCTGAGGTGTGTGGGCTCTTCTGAGCCTTGTTGCTACATGGGGATTCAGTTGTCTGAAAAACGCGTTTATTTCGGGCTGAAAACACGTTTTGAAAAGTGTACTGTTACTGCCCCATAACTTACATGGGGTTGACCAAACTTGCAGAAACATGTTTATTTCTGCTGAAAAACATGTTTTGATACAATCAGCACACTGGGGTTAAGATCTGAGTGTGTGGGCTCTTCTGAGCCTTGCTGCTACATGGGGATTCAGTTGTCTGAAAAAAACGCGTTTATTTCGGGCTGAAAAACACGTTTTGAAAAGTGTACTGTTACTGCCCCCATAACTTACATGGGGTTGACCAAACTTGCAGAAACATGTTTATTTCTGCTGAAAAACACGTTTTGACCCTTTCTGCACACTGGGGTTAAGATCTGAGTGTGTGGGCTCTTCTGAGCCTTGCTGCTACATGGGGATTCAGTTGTCTGAAAAACGCGTTTATTTCGGGCTGAAAAACACGTTTTGAAAAGTGTACTGTTACTGCCCAATAACTTACATGGGGTTGACCAAACTTGCAGAAACATGTTTATTTCTGCTGAAAAACATGTTTTGACACTTTCAGCACACTGGGGTTAAGATCTGAGTGTGTGGGCTCTTCTGAGCCTTGTTGCTACATGGGGATTCAGTTGTCTGAAAAAACGCGTTTATTTCGGGCTGAAAAACACGTTTTGAAAAGTGTACTGTTACTGCCCATAACTTACATGGGTTGACCAAACTTGCAGAAACATGTTTATTTCTGCTGAAAAACATGTTTTGACACTTTCAGCACACTGGGTTAAGATCTGAGTGTGTGGGCTCTTCTGAGCCTTGCTGCTACATGGGTATTCAGTTGTCTGAAAAAAACGCGTTTATTTCGGGCTGAAAAACACGTTTTGAAAAGTGTACTGTTACTGCCCCATAACTTACATGGGGTTGACCAAACTTGCAGAAACATGTTTATTTCTGCTGAAAAACATGTTTTGACACTTTCAGCACACTGGGGTTAAGATCTGAGTGTGTGGGCTCTTCTGAGCCTTGCTGCTACATGGGGATTCAGTTGTCTGAAAAAACGCGTTTATTTCGGGCTGAAAAACACGTTTTGAAAAGTGTACTGTTACTGCCCCATAACTTACATGGGGTTGACCAAACTTGCAGAAACATGTTTATTTCTGCTGAAAAACACGTTTGACACCTTTCTGCACACTGGGGTTAAGATCTGAGTGTGTGGGCTCTTCTGAGCCTTGCTGCTACATGGGGATTCAGTTGTCTGAAAAAACGCGTTTATTTCGGGCTGAAAAACACGTTTTGAAAAGTGTACTGTTACTGCCCAATAACTTACATGGGGTTGACCAAACTTGCAGAAACATGTTATTTCTGCTGAAAAACATGTTTGACACTTTCAGCACACTGGGGTTAAGATCTGAGTGTGTGGGCTCTTCTGAGCCTTGCTGCTACATGGGTATTCAGTTGTCTGAAAAAAACGCGTTTATTTCGGGCTGAAAAACACGTTTTGAAAAGTGTACTGTTACTGCCCCATAACTTACATGGGGTTGACCAAACTTGCAGAAACATGTTTATTTCTGCTGAAAAACATGTTTTGACACTTTCAGCACACTGGGGTTAAGATCTGAGTGTGTGGGCTCTTCTGAGCCTTGCTGCTACATGGGATTCAGTTGTCTGAAAAAACGCTTTTATTTCGGGCTGAAAAACACGTTTGAAAAGTGTACTGTTACTGCCCATAACTTACATGGGGTTGACCAAACTTGCAGAAACATGTTTATTTCTGCTGAAAAACATGTTTTGACACTTTCAGCACACTGGGGTTAAGATCTGAGTGTGTGGGCTCTTCTGAGCCTTGTTGCTACATGGGGAATCAGTTGTATGAAAAAACGTGTTTATTCGGGCTGAAAACACGTTTTGAAAGTGTACTGTTACTGCCCCATAACTTACATGGGGTTGACCAAACTTGCAGAAACATGTTATTTCTGCTGAAAAACATGTTTTGACACTTTCAGCACACTGGGGTTAAGATCTGAGTGTGTGGGCTCTTCTGAGCCTTGCTGCTACATGGGTATTCAGTTGTCTGAAAAAACGCGTTTTATTTCGGGCTGAAAAACACGTTTTGAAAAGTGTACTGTTACTGCCCCATAACTTAAATGGGGTTGACCAAACTTGCAAAAACATGTTTATTTCTGCTGAAAAACATGTTTTGACACTTTCAGCACACTGGGGTTAAGATCTGAGTGTGTGGGCTCTTCTGAGCCTTGCTGCTACATGGGGATTCAGTTGTCTGAAAAACGCGTTTATTTCGGGCTGAAAAACACGTTTTTGAAAAGTGTACTGTTACTGCCCCATAACTTACATGGGGTTGACCAAACTTGCAGAAACATGTTTATTTCTGCTGAAAACATGTTTTGACATTTTCAGCACACTGGGTAAGATCTGAGTGTGTGGGCTCTTCTGAGCCTTGTTGCTACATGGGGATTCAGTTGTCTGAAAAAACGCGTTTATTTCGGGCTGAAAAACACGTTTTGAAAAGTGTACTGTTACTGCCCATAACTTACATGGGGTTGACCAAACTTGCAGAAACATGTTTATTTCTGCTGAAAAACATGTTTGAACTTTCAGCACACTGGGGTTAAGATCTGAGTGTGTGGGCTCTTCTGAGCCTTGCTGCTACATGGGGATTCAGTTGTCTGAAAAACGCGTTTATTTCGGGCTGAAAAACACGTTTTGAAAAGTGTACTGTTACTGCCCCATAACTTACATGGGGTTGACCAAACTTGCAGAAACATGTTTATTTCTGCTGAAAAACACGTTTTGACCCTTTCTGCACACTGGGGTTAAGATCTGAGTGTGTGGCTCTTCTGAGCCTTGCTGCTACATGGGGATTCAGTTGTCTGAAAAAACGCGTTTATTTCGGGCTGAAAAACACGTTTGAAAAGTGTACTGTTACTGCCCAATAACTTACATGGGGTTGACCAAACTAGCAGAAACATGTTTATTTCTGCTGAAAACATGTTTTGACACTTTCAGCACACTGGGGTTAAGATCTGAGTGTGTGGGCTCTTCTGAGCCATGTTGCTACATGGGGATTCAGTTGTCTGAAAAAACGCGTTTATTTCGGGGCTGAAAAACACGTTTTGAAAAGTGTACTGTTACTGCCCCATAACTTAC
The DNA here is from genome assembly GCF_040954835.1 of Lepisosteus oculatus. Classification (NCBI taxonomy): domain Eukaryota; kingdom Metazoa; phylum Chordata; class Actinopteri; order Semionotiformes; family Lepisosteidae; genus Lepisosteus; species Lepisosteus oculatus. Next base: position 53,228 of record NW_027168073.1, read on the forward strand.
ATGGGGTTGACCAAACTTGCAGAAACATGTTTATTTCTGCTGAAAAACATGTTTTGACACTTTCAGCACACTGGGGTTAAGATCTGAGTGTGTGGGCTCTTCTGAGCCTTGCTGCTACATGGGTATTCAGTTGTCTGAAAAACGCGTTATTTCGGGCTGAAAAACACGTTTTGAAAAGTGTACTGTTACTGCCCCATAACTTACATGGGGTTGACCAAACTTGCAGAAACATGTTTATTTCTGCTGAAAAACATGTTTTGACACTTTCAGCACACTGGGGTTAAGATCTGAGTGTGTGGGCTCTTCTGAGCCTTGCTGCTACATGGGGATTCAGTTGTCTGAAAAAAACGCGTTTATTTCGGGCTGAAAAACACGTTTTGAAAGTGTACTGTTACTGCCCCATAACTTACATGGGGTTGACCAAACTTGCAGAAACATGTTTATTTCTGCTGAAAAACATGTTTTGACACTTTCAGCACACTGGGGTTAAGATCTGAGTGTGTGGGCTCTTCTGAGCCTTGCTGCTACATGGGATTCAGTTGTCTGAAAAAACACGTTTATTTCGGGCTGAAAAACACGTTTTGAAAAGTGTACTGTTACTGCCCCATAACTTACATGGGGTTGACCAAACTTGCAGAAACATGTTTATTTCTGCTGAAAAACATGTTTTGACACTTTCAGCACACTGGGGTTAAGATCTGAGTGTGTGGGCTCTTCTGAGCCTTGTTGCTACATGGGGAATCAGTTGTATGAAAAAACGTGTTTATTTCGGGCTGAAAAACACGTTTTGAAAAGTGTACTGTTACTGCCCCATAACTTACATGGGGTTGACCAAACTTGCAGAAACATGTTTATTTCTGCTGAAAAACATGTTTTGACACTTTCAGCACACTGGGGTTAAGATCTGAGTGTGTGGGCTCTTCTGAGCCTTGCTGCTACATGGGTATTCAGTTGTCTGAAAAAACGCGTTTATTTCGGGCTGAAAAACACGTTTTGAAAAGTGTACTGTTACTGCCCCATAACTTAAATGGGGTTGACCAAACTTGCAAAAACATGTTTATTTCTGCTGAAAAACATGTTTTGACACTTTCAGCACACTGGGGTTAAGATCTGAGTGTGTGGGCTCTTCTGAGCCTTGCTGCTACATGGGGATTCAGTTGTCTGAAAAAACGCGTTTATTTCGGGCTGAAAAACACGTTTTGAAAGTGTACTGTTACTGCCCCATAACTTACATGGGGTTGACCAAACTTGCAGAAACATGTTTATTTCTGCTGAAAAACATGTTTTGACATTTTCAGCACACTGGGGTTAAGATCTGAGTGTGTGGGCTCTTCTGAGCCTTGTTGCTACATGGGGATTCAGTTGTCTGAAAAAACGCGTTTATTTCGGGCTGAAAAACACGTTTGAAAAGTGTACTGGTACTGCCCATAACTTACATGGGGTTGACCAAACTTGCAGAAACATGTTTATTTCTGCTGAAAAACATGTTTTGATACTTTCAGCACACTGGGGTTAAGATCTGAGTGTGTGGCTCTTCTGAGCCTTGCTGCTACATGGGGATTCAGTTGTCTGAATAAAACACGTTTATTTCGGGCTGAAAACACGTTTTGAAAAGTGTACTGTTACTGCCCCATAACTTACATGGGGTTGACCAAACTTGCAGAAACATGTTTATTTCTGCTGAAAAACACGTTTTGACCCTTTCTGCACACTGGGGTTAAGATCTGAGTGTGTGGGCTCTTCTGAGCCTTGCTGCTACATGGGGATTCAGTTGTCTGAAAAAACGCGGTTTATTTCGGGCTGAAAAACACGTTTTGAAAAGTGTACTGTTACTGCCCAATAACTTACATGGGGTTGACCAAACTTGCAGAAACATGTTTATTTCTGCTGAAAAACATGTTTTGACACTTTCAGCACACTGGGGGTTAAGATCTGAGTGTGTGGGCTCTTCTGAGCCTTGTTGCTACATGGGGATTCAGTTGTCTGAAAAACGCGTTTATTTCGGGCTGAAAAACACGTTTTGAAAAGTGTACTGTTACTGCCCATAACTTACATGGGGTTGACCAAACTTGCAGAAACATGTTTATTTCTGCTGAAAAACATGTTTTGACACTTCAGCACACTGGGGTTAAGATCTGAGTGTGTGGGCTCTTCTGAGCCTTGCTGCTACATGGGTATTTCAGTTGTCTGAAAAAACGCGTTTATTTCGGGCTGAAAAACACGTTTTGAAAAGTGTACTGTTACTGCCCCATAACTTACATGGGGTTGACCAAACTTGCAGAAACATGTTTATTTCTGCTGAAAAACATGTTTTGACACTTTCAGCACACTGGGGTTAAGATCTGAGTGTGTGGCTCTTCTGAGCCTTGCTGCTACATGGGGATTCAGTATGTCTGAAAAAACGCGTTTATTTCGGGCTGAAAAACACGTTTTGAAAAGTGTACTGTTACTGCCCCATAACTTACATGGGGTTGACCAAACTTGCAGAAACATGTTTATTTCTGCTGAAAAACATGTTTTGACACTTTCAGCACACTGGGTTAAGATCTGAGTGTGTGGGCTCTTCTGAGCCTTGCTGCTACATGGGGATTTCAGTTGTCTGAAAAACGCGTTTATTTCGGGCTGAAAAACACGTTTTGAAAAGTGTACTGTTACTGCCCCATAACTTACATGGGGTTGACCAACTTGCAGAAACATGTTTATTCTGCTGAAAAACATGTTTTGACACTTTTCAGCACACTGGGGTTAAGATCTGAGTGTGTGGGCTCTTCTGAGCCTTGTTGCTACATGGGGAATCAGTTGTATGAAAAAACGTGTTTATTTCGGGCTGAAAAACACGTTTTGAAAGTGTACTGTTACTGCCCCATAACTTACATGGGTTGACCAAACTTGCAGAAACATGTTTATTTCTGCTGAAAAACATGTTTTGACACTTTCAGCACACTGGGGTTAAGATCTGAGTGTGTGGGCTCTTCTGAGCCTTGCTGCTACATGGTATTCAGTTGTCTGAAAAAACGCGTTTATTTCGGGCTGAAAACACGTTTTTGAAAAGTGTACTGTTACTGCCCCATAACCTTAAATGGGGTTGACCAAACTTGCAAAAACATGTTTATTCTGCTGAAAAACATGTTTTGACACTTTCAGCACACTGGGTTAAGATCTGAGTGTGTGGGCTCTTCTGAGCCTTGCTGCTACATGGGGATTCAGTTGTCTGAAAAAACGCGTTTATTCGGGCTGAAAATCACGTTTTGAAAAGTGTACTGTTACTGCCCCATACTTACATGGGGTTGACCAAACTTGCAGAAACATGTTTATTTCTGCTGAAAAACATGTTTTGACATTTTCAGCACACTGGGGTTAAGATCTGAGTGTGTGGGCTCTTCTGAGCCTTGTTGCTACATGGGGATTCAGTTGTCTGAAAAAACGCGTTTATTTCGGGCTGAAAAACACGTTTTGAAAAGTGTACTGTTACTGCCCCATAACTTACATGGGTTGACCAAACTTGCAGAAACATGTTTTATTTCTGCTGAAATACATGTTTTGACACTTTCAGCACACTGGGGTTAAGATCTGAGTGTGTGGGCTCTTCTGAGCCTTGCTGCTACATGGGGATTCAGTTGTCTGAAAAAAACGCGTTTATTTCGGGCTGAAAAACACGTTTTGCAGAGTGTACTGTTACTGCCCCATAACTTACATGGGGTTGACCAAAACTTGCAGAAACATGTTTATTTCTGCTGAAAAACACGTTTTGACCCTTTCTGCACACTGGGGTTAAGATCTGAGTGTGTGGGCTCTTCTGAGCCTTGCTGCTACATGGGATTCAGTTGTCTGAAAAACGCGTTTATTTCTGGCTGAAAAACACGTTTTGAAAAGTGTACTGTTACTGCCCCATAACTTACATGGGGTTGACCAAACTTGCAGAAACATGGTTTATTTCTGCTGAAAAACATGTTTTGACACTTTCAGCACACTGGGGTTAAGATCTGAGTGTGTGGGCTCTTCTGAGCCTTGTTGCTACATGGGGATTCAGTTGTCTGAAAAAACGCGTTTATTTCGGCTGAAAAACACGTTTTGAAAAGTGTACTGTTACTGCCCCATAACTTACATGGGGTTGACCAAACTTGCAGAAACATGTTTATTTCTGCTGAAAAACATGTTTTGAGACTTCAGCACACTGGGTTAAGATCTGAGTGTGTGGGCTCTTCTGAGCCTGCTGCTACATGGGGATTCAGTTGTCTGAAAAAAACGCGTTTATTTCGGGCTGAAAAACACGTTTTGAAAAGTGTACTGTTACTGCCCCATAACTTACATGGGGTTGACCAAACTTGCAGAAACATGTTTATTTCTGCTGAAAAACACGGTTTTGACCCTTTCAGCACACTGGGGTTAAGATCTGAGTGTGTGGGCTCTTCTGAGCCTTGCTGCTACATGGGGATTCAGTTGTCTGAAAAAACGCGTTTATTTCGGGCTGAAAAACACGTTTTGAAAAGTGTACTGTTACTGCCCCATAACTTACATGGGGTTGACCAAACTTGCAGAAACATGTTTATTTCTGCTGAAAAACACGTTTTGACCCTTTCTGCACACTGGGGTTAAGATCTGAGTGTGTGGGCTCTTCTGAGCCTTGCTGCTACATGGGGATTCAGTTGTCTGAAAAAACGCGTTTATTTCGGGCTGAAAAACACGTTTTGAAAAGTGTACTGTTACTGCCCAATAACTTACATGGGGTTGACCAAACTTGCAGAAACATGTTTATTTCTGCTGAAAAACATGTTTTGACACTTTCAGCACACTGGGGTTAAGATCTGAGTGTGTGGGCTCTTCTGAGCCTTGGTTGCTACATGGGGATTCAGTTGTCTGAAAAAACGCGTTTATTTCGGGCTGAAAACACGTTTTGAAAAGTGTACTGTTACTGCCCCATAACTTACATGGGGTTGACCAAACTTGCAGAAACATGTTTATTTCTGCTGAAAAACATGTTTTGACACTTTCAGCACACTGGGGTTAAGATCTGAGTGTGTGGGCTCTTCTGAGCCTTGCTGCTACATGGGTATTCAGTTGTCTGAAAAAACGCGTTTATTTCGGGCTGAAAAACACGTTTTGAAAAGTGTACTGTTACTGCCCATAACCTTACATGGGGTTGACCAAAACTTGCAGAAAACATGTTTATTTCTGCTGAAAAACATGTTTTTGACACTTTCAGCACACTGGGGTTAAGATCTGAGTGTGTGGGCTCTTCTGAGCCTTGCTGCTACATGGGTATTCAGTTGTCTGAAAAAAACGCGTTTATTTCGGGCTGAAAAACACGTTTTGAAAAGTGTACTGTTACTGCCCCATAACTTACATGGGTTGACCAAACTTGCAGAAACATGTTTATTTCTGCTGAAAAACATGTTTTGACACTTTCAGCACACTGGGGTTAAGATCTGAGTGTGGTGGGCTCTTCTGAGCCTTGTGCTACATGGGGATTCAGTTGTCTGAAAAAACGCGTTTATTTCGGGCTGAAAAACACGTTTGAAAAGTGTACTGTTACTGCCCCATAACTTACATGGGGTTGACCAAACTTGCAGAAACATGTTTATTTCTGCTGAAAAACATGTTTTGACACTTTCAGCACACTGGGGTTAAGATCTGAGTGTGTGGCTCTTCTGAGCCTTGCTGCTACATGGGTATTCAGTTGTCTGAAAAAACGCGTTTATTTCGGGCTGAAAAACACGTTTGAAAGTGTACTGTTACTGCCCCATAACTTACATGGGGTTGACCAAACTTGCAGAAACATGTTTTTTCTGCTTGAAAACATGTTTTGACACTTTCAGCACACTGGGGTTAAGATCTGAGTGTGTGGGCTCTTCTGAGCCTTGCTGCTACATGGGTATTCAGTTGTCTGAAAAACGCGTTTATTTCGGGCTGAAAAACACGTTTTGAAAGTGTACTGTTACTGCCCCATAACTTACATGGGGTTGACCAAACTTGCAGAAACATGTTTATTTCTGCTGAAAAACATGTTTTGACACTTTCAGCACACTGGGGTTAAGATCTGAGTGTGTGGGCTCTTCTGAGCCTTGTTGCTACATGGGGATTCAGTTGTCTGAAAAAACGCGTTTATTTCGGGCTGAAAAACACGTTTTGAAAAGTGTACTGTTACTGCCCCATACTTACATGGGGTTGACCAAACTTGCAGAAACATTGTTTATTTCTGCTGAAAAACATGTTTTGACACTTTCAGCACACTGGGGTTAAGATCTGAGTGTGTGGGCTCTTCTGAGCCTTGCTGCTACATGGGTATTCAGTTGTCTGAAAAAACGCGTTTATTTCGGGCTGAAAAACACGTTTTGAAAAGTGTGCTGTTACTGCCCAATAACTTACATGGGGTTGACCAAACTTGCAGAAACATGTTTATTTCTGCTGAAAAACATGTTTTGACACTTTCAGCACACTGGGGTTAAGATCTGAGTGTGTGGGCTCTTCTGAGCCTTGTTGCTACATGGGAATCAGTTGTATTGAAAAAAACGTGTTTATTTCGGGCTGAAAAACACGTTTTGAAAAGTGTACTGTTACTGCCCCATAACTTACATGGGGTTGACCAAACTTGCAGAAACATGTTTATTTCTGCTGAAAAACATGTTTTGACACTTTCAGCACACTGGGGTTAAGATCTGAGTGTGTGGGCTCTTCTGAGCCTTGCTGCTACATGGGGATTCAGTTGTCTGAAAAAACGCGTTTATTTCGGGCTGAAAAACACGTTTTGAAAAGTGTACTGTTACTGCCCCATAACTTACATGGGGTTGACCAAACTTGCAGAAACATGTTTATTTCTGCTGAAAAACATGTTTTGACACTTTCAGCACACTGGGGTTAAGATCTGAGTGTGTGGGCTCTTCTGAGCCTTGTTGCTACATGGGGAATCAGGTTGTATGAAAAAACGTGTTTATTTCGGGCTGAAAACACGTTTTTGAAAAGTGTACTGTTACTGCCCCATAACTTACATGGGGTTGACCAAACTTGCAGAAACATGTTTATTCTGCTGAAAAACATGTTTTGACACTTTCAGCACACTGGGTTAAGATCTGAGTGTGTGGGCTCTTCTGAGCCTTGCTGCTACATGGGTATTCAGTTGTCTGAAAAAACGCGTTTATTTCGGGCTGAAAACACGTTTTGAAAAGTGTTCTGTTACTGCCCCATAACTTAAATGGGGTTTGACCAAACTTGCAAAAACATGTTTATTTCTGCTGAAAAACAGTTTTGACACTTTCAGCACACTGGGGTTAAGATCTGAGTGTGTGGCTCTTCTGAGCCTTGCTGCTACATGGGGATTCAGTTTGTCTGAAAAACGCGTTTATTTCGGGCTGAAAAACACGTTTTGAAAAGTGTACTGTTACTGCCCCATAACTTACATGGGGTTGACCAAACTTGCAGAAACATGTTTATTTCTGCTGAAAAACATGTTTTGACATTTTCAGCACACTGGGGTTAAGATCTGAGTGTGTGGGCTCTTCTGAGCCTTGTTGCTACATGGGGATTCAGTTGTCTGAAAAACGCGTTTATTTCGGGCTGAAAAACACGTTTTTGAAAAGTGTACTGTTACTGCCCCATAACTTACATGGGGTTGACCAAACTTGCAGAAACATGTTTATTTCTGCTGAAAAACATGTTTTGACACTTTCAGCACACTGGGTTAAGATCTGAGTGTGTGGGCTCTTCTGGAGCCTTGCTGCTACATGGGGATTCAGTTGTCTGAAAAACGCGTTTATTTCGGCTGAAAACACGTTTTGCAGAGTGTACTGTTACTGCCCCATAACTTACATGGGGTTGACCAAACTTGCAGAAACATGTTTATTTCTGCTGAAAACACAGTTTTGACCCTTTCTGCACACTGGGGTTAAGATCTGAGTGTGTGGGCTCTTCTGAGCCTTGCTGCTACATGGGGATTCAGTTTGTCTGAAAAAACGCGTTTATTTCGGGCTGAAAAACACGTTTTGAAAAGTGTACTGTTACTGCCCCATAACTTACATGGGGTTGACCAAACTTGCAGAAACATGTTTATTTCTGCTGAAAAACATGTTTTGACACTTTCAGCACACTGGGGTTAAGATCTGAGTGTGTGGGCTCTTCTGAGCCTTGTTGCTACATGGGGATTTCAGTTGTCTGAAAAAACGCGTTTATTTCGGGCTGAAAAACACGTTTTGAAAAGTGTACTGTTACTGCCCCATAACTTACATGGGGTTGACCAAACTTGCAGAAACATGTTTTATTTCTGCTGAAAAACATGTTTTGATACTTTCAGCACACTGGGTTAAGATCTGAGTGTGTGGGCTCTTCTGAGCCTTGCTGCTACATGGGGATTCAGTTGTCTGAAAAACGCGTTTATTTCGGGCTGAAAAACACGTTTTGAAAGTGTACTGTTACTGCCCCATAACTTACATGGGGTTGACCAAACTTGCAGAAACATGTTTATTTCTGCTGAAAAACCACGTTTTGACCCTTTCTGCACACTGGGGTTAAGATCTGAGTGTGTGGGCTCTTCTGAGCCTTGCTGCTACATGGGGATTCAGTTGTCTGAAAAACGCGTTTATTTCGGCTGAAAACACGTTTGAAAAGTGTACTGTTACTGCCCCATAACTTACATGGGGTTGACCAAACTTGCAGAAACATGTTTATTTCTGCTGAAAAACACGTTTTGACCCTTTCTGCACACTGGGGTTAAGATCTGAGTGTGTGGGCTCTTCTGAGCCTTGCTGCTACATGGGGATTCAGTTGTCTGAAAAAACGCGTTTAATTTCGGGCTGAAAAACACGTTTTGAAAAAGTGTATGTACTGCCCAATAACTTTACATGGGGTTGACCAAAACTTGCAGAAACATGTTTATTTCTGCTGAAAACATGTTTTGACACTTTCAGCACACTGGGGTTAAGATCTGAGTGTGTGGGCTCTTCTGAGCCTTGTTGCTACATGGGGATCAGTTGTCTGAAAAAACGCGTTTATTTCGGGCTGAAAAACACGTTTTGAAAAGTGTACTGTTACTGCCCCATAACTTACATGGGGTTGACCAAACTTGCAGAACATGTTTATTTCTGCTGAAAAACATGTTTGACACTTTCAGCACACTGGGGTTAAGATCTGAGTGTGTGGGCTCTTCTGAGCCTTGCTGCTACATGGTATCAGTTGTCTGAAAAAACGCGTTTATTTCGGGCTGAAAAACACGTTTTGAAAAGTGTACTGTTACTGCCCCATAACTTACATGGGGTTGACCAAACTTGCAGAAACATGTTTATTTCTGCTGAAAACATGTTTTGACACTTTCAGCACACTGGGGTTAAGATCTGAGTGTGTGGCTCTTCTGAGCCTTGCTGCTACATGGGTATTCAGTTGTCTGAAAAAACGCGTTTATTTCGGGCTGAAAAACACGTTTTGAAAAGTGTACTGTTACTGCCCCATAACTTACATGGGGTTGACCAAACTTGCAGAAACATGTTTATTTCTGCTGAAAAACATGTTTTGACACTTTCAGCACACTGGGGTTAAGATCTGAGTGTGTGGGCTCTTCTGAGCCTTGTTGCTACATGGGGATTCAGTTGTCTGAAAAAACGCGTTTATTTCGGGCTGAAAACACGTTTTGAAAAGTGTACTGTTACTGCCCCATAACTTACATGGGGTTGACCAAACTTGCAGAAACATGTTTATTTCTGCTGAAAAACATGTTTTGACACTTTCAGCACACTGGGGTTAAGATCTGAGTGTGTGGGCTCTTCTGAGCCTTGTTGCTACATGGGAATTCAGTTGTCTGAAAAAACGCGTTTATTTCGGGCTGAAAAACACGTTTTGAAAAGTGTACTGTTACTGCCCCATAACTTACATGGGGTTGACCAAACTTGCAGAAACATTTTATTTTCTGCTGAAAAACATGTTTTGATACTTTCAGCACACTGGGGTTAAGATCTGAGTGTGTGGGCTCTTCTGAGCCTTGCTGCTACATGGGATTCAGTTGTCTGAAAAACGCGTTTATTTCGGCTGAAAAACACGTTTTGAAAAGTGTACTGTTACTGCCCCATAACTTAAATGGGGTTGACCAAACTTGCAAAAACATGTTTATTTCTGCTGAAAAACATGTTTTGACACTTTCAGCACACTGGGGTTAAGATCTGAGTGTGTGGGCTCTTCTGAGCCTTGCTGCTACATGGGGATTCAGTTGTCTGAAAAAACGCGTTTATTTCGGGCTGAAAACACGTTTTGAAAAGTGTACTGTTACTGCCCAATAACTTACATGGGGTTGACCAAACTTGCAGAAACATGTTTATTTCTGCTGAAAAACATGTTTTGACACTTTCAGCACACTGGGGTTAAGATCTGAGTGTGTGGGCTCTTCTGAGCCTTGTTGCTACATGGGGATTCAGTTGTCTGAAAAAAACGCGGTTTATTTCGGGCTGAAAAACACGTTTTGAAAAGTGTACTGTTACTGCCCCATAACTTACATGGGGTTGACCAAACTTGCAGAAACATGTTTATTTCTGCTGAAAAACATGTTTTGACACTTTCAGCACACTGGGGTTAAGATCTGAGTGTGTGGGCTCTTCTGAGCCTTGTTGCTACATGGGGATTCAGTTGTCTGAAAAAACGCGTTTATTTCGGGCTGAAAAACACGTTTTGAAAAGTGTACTGTTACTGCCCCATAACTTACATGGGGTTGACCAAACTTGCAGAAACATGTTTATTTCTGCTGAAAAACATGTTTTGACACTTTCAGCACACTGGGGTTAAGATCTGAGTGTGTGGGCTCTTCTGAGCCTTGCTGCTACATGGGTATTCAGTTGTCTGAAAAAACGCGTTTATTTCGGCCTGAAAACACGTTTTGAAAAGTGTACTGTTACTGCCCCATAACTTACATGGGGTTGACCAAACTTGCAGAAACATGTTTATTTCTGCTGAAAACATGTTTTGACACTTTCAGCACACTGGGGTTAAGAATCTGAGTGTGTGGGCTCTTCTGAGCCTTGCTGCTACATGGGGGATTCAGTTGTCTGAAAAAAACGCGTTTATTTCGGGCTGAAAAACACGTTTTGAAAAGTGTACTGTTACTGCCCCATAACTTACATGGGGTTGACCAAACTTGCAGAAACATGTTTATTTCTGCTGAAAAACAGTTTTTGACCCTTTCTGCACACTGGGGTTAAGATCTGAGTGTGTGGGCTCTTCTGAGCCTTGCTGCTACATGGGGATTCAAGTTGTCTGAAAAAACGCGTTTATTTCGGGCTGAAAAACACGTTTTGAAAAGTGTACTGTTACTGCCCAATAACTTACATGGGGTTGACCAAACTTGCAGAAACATGTTTATTTCTGCTGAAAAACATGTTTTGACACTTTCAGCACACTGGGGTTAAGATCTGAGTGTGTGGGCTCTTCTGAGCATTGTTGCTACATGGGGATTCAGTTGTCTGAAAAAACGCGTTTATTTCGGGCTGAAAAACACGTTTTGAAAAGTGTACTGTTACTGCCCCATAACTTACATGGGGTTGACCAAACTTGCAGAAACATGTTTATTTCTGCTGAAAAACATGTTTTGACACTTTCAGCACACTGGGGTTAAGATCTGAGTGTGTGGGCTCTTCTGAGCCTTGCTGCTACATGGGTATTCAGTTGTCTGAAAAAACGCGTTTATTTCGGGCTGAAAAACACGTTTTGAAAAGTGTACTGTTACTGCCCCATAACTTACATGGGGTTGACCAAACTTGCAGAAACATGTTTATTTCTGCTGAAAAACATGTTTTGACACTTTCAGCACACTGGGGTTAAGATCTGAGTGTGTGGGCTCTTCTGAGCCTTGCTGCTACATGGGTATTCAGTTGTCTGAAAAAACGCGTTTATTTCGGGCTGAAAAACACGTTTTGAAAAGTGTACTGTTACTGCCCCATAACTTACATGGGGTTGACCAAACTTGCAGAAACATGTTTATTTCTGCTGAAAAACATGTTTTGACACTTTCAGCACACTGGGGTTAAGATCTGAGTGTGTGGGCTCTTCTGAGCCTTGTTGCTACATGGGGATTCAGTTGTCTGAAAAAACGCGTTTATTTCGGGCTGAAAAACACGTTTTGAAAAGTGTACTGTTACTGCCCCATAACTTACATGGGGTTGACCAAACTTGCAGAAACATGTTTATTTCTGCTGAAAAACATGTTTTGACACTTTCAGCACACTGGGGTTAAGATCTGAGTGTGTGGGCTCTTCTGAGCCTTGCTGCTACATGGGTATTCAGTTGTCTGAAAAAACGCGTTTATTTCGGGCTGAAAAACACGTTTTGAAAAGTGTACTGTTACTGCCCCATAACTTACATGGGGTTGACCAAACTTGCAGAAACATGTTTATTTCTGCTGAAAAACATGTTTTGACACTTTCAGCACACTGGGGTTAAGATCTGAGTGTGTGGGCTCTTCTGAGCCTTGCTGCTACATGGGTATTCAGTTGTCTGAAAAAACGCGTTTATTTCGGGCTGAAAAACACGTTTTGAAAAGTGTACTGTTACTGCCCCATAACTTACATGGGGTTGACCAAACTTGCAGAAACATGTTTATTTCTGCTGAAAAACATGTTTTGACACTTTCAGCACACTGGGGTTAAGATCTGAGTGTGTGGGCTCTTCTGAGCCTTGTTGCTACATGGGGATTCAGTTGTCTGAAAAAACGCGTTTATTTCGGGCTGAAAAACACGTTTTGAAAAGTGTACTGTTACTGCCCCATAACTTACATGGGGTTGACCAAACTTGCAGAAACATGTTTATTTCTGCTGAAAAACATGTTTTGACACTTTCAGCACACTGGGGTTAAGATCTGAGTGTGTGGGCTCTTCTGAGCCTTGCTGCTACATGGGTATTCAGTTGTCTGAAAAAACGCGTTTATTTCGGGCTGAAAAACACGTTTTGAAAAGTGTACTGTTACTGCCCAATAACTTACATGGGGTTGACCAAACTTGCAGAAACATGTTTATTTCTGCTGAAAAACATGTTTTGACACTTTCAGCACACTGGGGTTAAGATCTGAGTGTGTGGCTCTTCTGAGCCTTGTTGCTACATGGGGAATCAGTTGTATGAAAAAACGGTTTATTTCGGGCTGAAAAAACACGTTTTGAAAAGTGTACTGTTACTGCCCCATAACTTAAATGGGGTTGACCAAACTTGCAAAAACATGTTTATTTCTGCTGAAAAACATGTTTTGACACTTTCAGCACACTGGGTTAAGATCTGAGTGTGTGGGCTCTTCTGAGCCTTGCTGCTACATGGGTATTCAGTTGTCTGAAAAAACGCGTTTATTTCGGGCTGAAAAACACGTTTTGAAAAGTGTACTGTTACTGCCCCATAACTTACATGGGGTTGACCAAACTTGCAGAAACATGTTTATTTCTGCTGAAAAACATGTTTTGACACTTTCAGCACACTGGGGTTAAGATCTGAGTGTGTGGGCTCTTCTGAGCCTTGCTGCTACATGGGGATTCAGTTGTCTGAAAAAACGTGTTTATTTCGGGCTGAAAAACACGTTTTGCAGAGTGTACTGTTACTGCCCCATAACTTACATGGGGTTGACCAAACTTGCAGAAACATGTTTATTTCTGCTGAAAAACACGTTTTGACCCTTTCTGCACACTGGGGTTAAGATCTGAGTGTGTGGGCTCTTCTGAGCCTTGCTGCTACATGGGGATTCAGTTGTCTGAAAAAACGCGTTTATTTCGGGCTGAAAAACACGTTTTGAAAAGTGTACTGTTACTGCCCCATAACTTACATGGGGTTGACCAAACTTGCAGAAACATGTTTATTTCTGCTGAAAAACATGTTTTGACACTTTCAGCACACTGGGGTTAAGATCTGAGTGTGTGGGCTCTTCTGAGCCTTGTTGCTACATGGGGATTCAGTTGTCTGAAAAAACGCGTTTATTTCGGGCTGAAAACACGTTTTTGAAAAGTGTACTGTTACTGCCCCATAACTTACATGGGGTTGACCAAACTTGCAGAAACATGTTTATTTCTGCTGAAAAACACGTTTTGACCCTTTCTGCACACTGGGGTTAAGATCTGAGTGTGTGGGCTCTTCTGAGCCTTGCTGCTACAATGGGGATTCAGTTGTCTGAAAAACGCGTTTATTTCGGGCTGAAAACACGTTTTGAAAGTGTACTGTTACTGCCCCATAACTTACATGGGGTTGACCAAACTTGCAGAAACATGTTTATTTCTGCTGAAAAACACGTTTTGACCCTTTCTGCACACTGGGGTTAAGATCTGAGTGTGTGGGCTCTTCTGAGCCTTGCTGCTACATGGGGATTCAGTTGTCTGAAAAAAACGCGTTTATTTTCGGGCTGAAAAACACGTTTTGAAAGTGTACAGTTACTGCCCAATAACTTACATGGGGTTGACCAAACTTGCAGAAACATGTTATTTTCTGCTGAAAAAACATGTTTTGACACTTTCAGCACACTGGGGTTAAGATCTGAGTGTGGTGGGCTCTTCTGAGCCTTGTTGCTACATGGGGATTCAGTTGTCTGAAAAAACGCGTTTATTTCGGGCTGAAAACACGTTTTGAAAAGTGTACTGTTACTGCCCCATAAACTTACTGGGTTGACCAAACTTGCAGAACATGTTTATTTCTGCTGAAAAAACATGTTTTTGACACTTTCAGCACACTGGGGTTAAGATCTGAGTGTGTGGGCTCTTCTGAGCCTTGCTGCTACATGGGTATTCAGTTGTCTGAAAAACGCGTTTATTTCGGGCTGAAACACACGTTTTGAAAAGTGTACTGTTACTGCCCCATAACTTACATGGGGTTGACCAAACTTGCAGAAACATGTTTTATTTCTGCTGAAAAACATGTTTTTGACACTTTCAGCACACTGGGGTTAAGATCTGAGTGTGTGGGCTCTTCTGAGCCTTGCTGCTACATGGGTATTCAGTTGTCTGAAAAAAGCGTTTATTTCGGGCTGAAAAACACGTTTTGAAAAGTGTACTGTTACTGCCCCATAACTTACATGGGGTTGACCAAACTTGCAGAAACATGTTTATTTCTGCTGAAAACATGTTTTGACACTTTCAGCACACTGGGTTAAGATCTGAGTGTGTGGGCTCTTCTGAGCCTTGTTGCTACATGGGGATTCAGTTGTCTGAAAAAACGCGTTTATTTCGGGCTGAAAAACACGTTTTGAAAAGTGTACTGTTACTGCCCCATAACTTACATGGGGTTGACCAAACTTGCAGAAACATGTTATTTCTGCTGAAAAACATGTTTTGACACTTTCAGCACACTGGGTTAAGATCTGAGTGTGTGGGCTCTTCTGAGCCTTGCTGCTACATGGGTATTCAGTTGTCTGAAAAAACGCGTTTATTTCGGGCTGAAAACACGTTTTGAAAAGTGTACTGTTACTGCCCCATAACTTACATGGGGTTGACCAAACTTGCAGAAACATGTTTATTTCTGCTGAAAAACATGTTTTGACACTTTCAGCACACTGGGGTTAAGATCTGAGTGTGTGGGCTCTTCTGAGCCCTTGCTGCTACATGGGTATTCAGTTGTCTGAAAAACGCGTTTATTTCGGCTGAAAAACACGTTGAAAAGTGTACTGTTACTGCCCCATAACTTACATGGGGTTGACCAAACTTGCAGAAACATGTTTATTTCTGCTGAAAAACATGTTTTGACACTTTCAGCACACTGGGTTAAGATCTGAGTGTGTGGGCTCTTCTGAGCCCTTGTTGCTACATGGGGATTCAGTTGTCTGAAAAAACGCGTTTATTTCGGGCTGAAAACACGTTTTGAAAAGTGTACTGTTACTGCCCCATAACTTACATGGGGTTGACCAAACTTGCAGAAACATGTTTATTTCTGCTGAAAAACATGTTTTGACACTTTCACAGCACACTGGGGGTTAAGATTCTGAGTGTGTGGGCTCTTCTGAGCCTTGTTGCTACATGGGGATTCAGTTGTCTGAAAAAACGCGTTTATTTCGGGCTGAAAAACACGTTTTGAAAAGTGTACTGTTACTGCCCCATAACTTACATGGGGTTGACCAAACTTGCAGAAACATGTTTATTTCTGCTGAAAAACATGTTTTGATACTTTCAGCACACTGGGGGTTAAGATCTGAGTGTGTGGGCTCTTCTGAGCCTTGCTGCTACATGGGGATTCAGTTGTTCTGAAAAACGCGTTTATTTCGGGCTGAAAAAACACGTTTTGAAAAGTGTACTGTGTTACTGCCCCATAAACTTAAATGAGGGTGTTGACCAAACTTGCAAAAACATGTTTATTTCTGCTGAATAAACATG
>NW_027168074.1:0-69310 GCF_040954835.1 Lepisosteus oculatus
AGAAACATGTTTATTTCTGCTGAAAAACATGTTTTGACACTTTCAGCACACTGGGGTTAAGACCTGAGTTTGTGGGCTCTTCTGAGCCTTGCAGTTACATAGGGATACAGCTGTCTGAAAAAACGCGTTTATTTCGGGCTGAAAAACACGTCTTGAAAAGTGAGCTGTTACTGACCCATAACTTACATGGGGTTGACCAAACTTGCAGAAACATGTTTATTTCTGCTGAAAAACATGTTTTGACACTTTCAGCACACTGGGGTTAAGACCTGAGTTTGTGGGCTCTTCTGAGCCTTGCAGTTACATAGGGATACAGCTGTCTGAAAAAACGCGTTTATTTCGGGCTGAAAAACACGTTTTGAAAAGTGAGCTGTTACTGACCCATAACTTACATGGGGTTGACCAAACTTGCAGAAACATGTTTAATTCTGCTGAAAAACATGTTTTGACACTTTCAGCACACTGGGGTTAAGACCTGAGTGTGTGGGCTCTTCTGAGCCTTGCAGTTACATAGGGATACAGCTGTCTGAAAAAAACGCGTTTATTTCGGCTGAAAAACACGTTTTGAAAAGTGAGCTGTTACTGCCCCATAAGTTACATGGGGTTGACCAAACTTGCAGAAACATGTTTATTTCTGCTGAAAAACATGTTTTGACACTGTCAGCACACTGGGGTT
The DNA here is from genome assembly GCF_040954835.1 of Lepisosteus oculatus. Taxonomy (NCBI): domain Eukaryota; kingdom Metazoa; phylum Chordata; class Actinopteri; order Semionotiformes; family Lepisosteidae; genus Lepisosteus; species Lepisosteus oculatus. The sequence continues at coordinate 677 of NW_027168074.1, forward strand.
AAGACCTGAGTGTGTGGGCTCTTCTGAGCCTTGCAGTTATATAGGGATACAGCTGTCAGAAAAAACGCGTTTATTTCGGGCTGAAAAACACGTTTTGAAAAGTGAGCTGTTACTGCCCCATAAGTTACATGGGTTGACCAAACTTGCAGAAACATGTTTATTTCTGCTGAAAAACATGTTTTGACACTGTCAGCACACTGGGGTTAAGACCTGAGTGTGTGGGCTCTTCTGAGCCTTGCAGTTACATAGGGATACAGCTGTCTGAAAAACGCGTTTTATTTCGGGCTGAAAAACACGTTTTGAAAAGTGTGCTGTTACTACCCCATAACTTACATGGGGTTGACCAAACTTGCAGAAACATGTTTATTTCTGCTGAAAAACATGTTTTGACACTTTCAGCACACTGGGGTTAAGACCTGAGTGTGTGGGCTCTTCTGAGCCTTGCAGTTACATAGGGATACAGCTGTCTGAAAAAACGCGTTTATTTCGGGCTGAAAAACACGTTTTGAAAAGTGAGCTGTTACTGCCCCATAAGTTACATGGGGTTGACCAAACTTGCAGAAACATGTTATTTCTGCTGAAAAACATGTTTTGACACTTTCAGCACACTGGGGTTAAGACCTGAGTTTGTGGGCTCTTCTGAGCCTTGCAGTTACATAGGGATACAGCTGTCTGAAAAAACGCGTTTATTTCGGGCTGAAAAACACGTCTTGAAAAGTGAGCTGTTACTGACCCATAAACTTACATGGGGTTGACCAAACTTGCAGAAACATGTTTATTTCTGCTGAAAAACATGTTTTGACACTTTCAGCACACTGGGGTTAAGACCTGAGTGTGTGGGCTCTTCTGAGCCTTGCAGTTACATAGGGATACAGCTGTCTGAAAAAATGTGTTTATCTCGGGCTGAAAAACACGTTTTGAAAAGTGTGCTGTTACTGCCCCATAACTTACATGGGGTTGACCAAACTTGCAGAAACATGTTATTTCTTCTGAAAAACATGTTTTGACACTGTCAGCACACTGGGGTTAAGACCTGAGTGTGTGGGCTCTTCTGAGCCTTGCAGTTACATAGGGATACAGCTGTCAGAAAAAACGCGTTTATTTCGGGCTGAAAAACACGTTTTGAAAAGTGAGCTGTTACTGCCCCATAAGTTACATGGGTTGACCAAACTTGCAGAAACATGTTTATTTCTGCTGAAAAACATGTTTTGACACTGTCAGCACACTGGGGTTAAGACCTGAGTGTGTGGGCTCTTCTGAGCCTTGCAGTTACATAGGGATACAGCTGTCTGAAAAAACGCGTTTATTTCGGGCTGAAAAACACGTTTTGAAAAGTGTGCTGTTACCACCCCATAACTTACATGGGGTTGACCAAACTTGCAGAAACATGTTTATTTCTGCTGAAAAACATGTTTTGACACTTTCAGCACACTGGGGTTAAGACCTGAGTGTGTGGGCTCTTCTGAGCCTTGCAGTTACATAGGGATACAGCTGTCTGAAAAAACGTGTTTATCTCGGGCTGAAAAACACGTTTTGAAAAGTGTGCTGTTACTGCCCCATAACTTACATGGGGTTGACCAAACTTGCAGAAACATGTTTATTTCTTCTGAAAAACATGTTTTGACACTGTCAGCACACTGGGGTTAAGACCTGAGTGTGTGGGCTCTTCTGAGCCTTGCAGTTACATAGGGATACAGCTGTCAGAAAAAACGCGTTTATTTCGGGCTGAAAAACACGTTTTGAAAAGTGAGCTGTTACTGCCCCATAACTTACATGGGGTTGACCAAACTTGCAGAAACATGTTTATTTCTGGTGAAAAACATGTTTTGACACTTTCAGCACACTGGGGTTAAGACCTGAGTGTGTGGGCTCTACTGAGCCTTGCAGTTACATAGGGATACAGCTGTCTGAAAAAACGCGTTTATTTCGGGCTGAAAAACACGTTTTGAAAAGTGAGCTGTTAATGCCCCATAAGTTACATTGGGTTGTCCAAACTTGCAGAAACATGTTTATTTCTGCTGAAAAACATGTTTTGACACTTTCAGCACACTGGGGTTAAGACCTGAGTGTGTGGGCTCTTCTGAGCCTTGCAGTTACATAGGGATACAGCTGTCTGAAAAAACGTGTTTATTTCTGGCTGAAAAACACGTTTTGAAAAGTGACCTGTTACTGCCCCATAAGATACATGGGGTTGACCAAACTTGCAGAAACATGTTTATTTCTGCTGAAAAACATGTGTGACACTTTCTGCACAGTGGGGTTAAGACCTGAGTGTGTGGCTCTTCTGAGCCTTGCAGTTACATAGGGATACAGCTGTCTGAAAAAACGCGTTTATTTCGGGCTGAAAAACACGTTTTGAAAAGTGTGCTGTTACTACCCCATAACTTACACGGGGTTGACCAAACTTGCAGAAAACATGTTTATTTCTGCTGAAAAACATGTTTTGACACTTTCAGCACACTGGGGTTAAGACCTGAGTGTGTGGGCTCTTCTGAGCCTTGCAGTTACATAGGGATACAGCTGTCTGAAAAAACGCGTTTATTTCGGGCTGAAAAACACGTTTTGAAAAGTGAGCTGTTACTGACCATAACTTACATGGGGTTGACCAAACTTGCAGAAACATGTTTATTTCTGCTGAAAAACATGTTTTGACACTTTCAGCACACTGGGGTTAAGACCTGAGTGTGTGGGCTCTTCTGAGCCTTGCAGTTACATAGGGATACAGCTGTCTGAAAAAACGTGTTTATTTCGGGCTGAAAAACACGTTTTGAAAAGTGACCTGTTACTGCTCCATAAGATACATGGGGTTGACCAAACTTGCAGAAACATGTTTATTTCTGCTGAAAAACATGTTTTGACACTTTCAGCACACTGGGGTTAAGACCTGAGTGTGTGGGCTCTTCTGAGCCTTGCAGTTACATAGGGATACAGCTGTCAGAAAAACGCGTTTATTTCGGCTGAAAAACACGTTTTGAAAAGTGAGCTGTTACTGCCCCATAAGTTACATGGGGTTGACCAAACTTGCAGAAACATGTTTATTTCTGCTGAAAAACATGTTTTGACACTTTCAGCACACTGGGGTTAAGACCTGAGTGTGTGGGCTCTTCTGAGCCTTGCAGTTACATAGGGATACAGCTGTCTGAAAAAACGTGTTTATCTCGGGCTGAAAAACACGTTTTGAAAAGTGTGCTGTTACTGCCCCATAACTTACATGGGGTTGACCAAACTTGCAGAAACATGTTTATTTCTTCTGAAAACATGTTTTGACACTGTCAGCACACTGGGGTTAAGACCTGAGTGTGTGGGCTCTTCTGAGCCTTGCAGTTATATAGGGATACAGCTGTCAGAAAAAACGCGTTTATTTCGGGCTGAAAAACACGTTTTGAAAAGTGAGCTGTTACTGCCCCATAAGTTACATGGGGTTGACCAAACTTGCAGAAACATGTTTATTTCTGCTGAAAAACATGTTTTGACACTGTCAGCACACTGGGGTTAAGACCTGAGTGTGTGGGCTCTTCTGAGCCTTGCAGTTACATAGGGATACAGCTGTCTGAAAAAACGCGTTTATTTCGGGCTGAAAAACACGTTTTGAAAAGTGAGCTGTTACTGACCCATAACTTACATGGGGTTGACCAAACTTGCAGAAACATGTTTATTTCTGCTGAAAAACATGTTTTGACACTTTCAGCACACTGGGGTAAGACCTGAGTTTGTGGGCTCTTCTGAGCCTTGCAGTTACATAGGGATACAGCTGTCTGAAAAAACGCGTTTATTTCGGGCTGAAAAACACGTTTTGAAAAGTGAGCTGTTACTGCCCCATAAGTTACATGGGGTTGACCAAACTTGCAGAAACATGTTTATTTCTGCTGAAAAACATGTTTTGACACTTTCAGCACACTGGGGTTAAGACCTGAGTGTGTGGGCTCTTCTGAGCCTTGCAGTTACATAGGGATACAGCTGTCTGAAAAAACGTGTTTATCTCGGGCTGAAAAACACGTTTTGAAAAGTGTGCTGTTACTGCCCCATAACTTACATGGGGTTGACCAAACTTGCAGAAACATGTTTATTTCTTCTGAAAACATGTTTTGACACTGTCAGCACACTGGGGTTAAGACCTGAGTGTGTGGGCTCTTCTGAGCCTTGCAGTTATATAGGGATACAGCTGTCAGAAAAAACGCGTTTATTTCGGGCTGAAAAACACGTTTTGAAAAGTGAGCTGTTACTGCCCCATAAGTTACATGGGGTTGACCAAACTTGCAGAAACATGTTTATTTCTGCTGAAAAACATGTTTTGACACTGTCAGCACACTGGGGTTAAGACCTGAGTGTGTGGGCTCTTCTGAGCCTTGCAGTTACATAGGGATACAGCTGTCTGAAAAAACGCGTTTATTTCGGGCTGAAAAACACGTTTTGAAAGTGAGCTGTTACTGACCCATAACTTACATGGGGTTGACCAAACTTGCAGAAACATGTTTATTTCTGCTGAAAAACATGTTTTGACACTTTCAGCACACTGGGGTTAAGACCTGAGTTTGTGGGCTCTTCTGAGCCTTGCAGTTACATAGGGATACAGCTGTCTGAAAAACGCGTTTATTCGGGCTGAAAAACACGTTTTGAAAAGTGAGCTGTTACTGACCCATAACTTACATGGGGTTGACCAAAACTTGCAGAAACATGTTTATTTCTGCTGAAAAACATGTTTTGACACTTTCAGCACACTGGGGTTAAGACCTGAGTGTGTGGGCTCTTCTGAGCCTTGCAGTTACATAGGGATACAGCTGTCTGAAAAAACGTGTTTATTTCGGGCTGAAAAACACGTTTTGAAAAGTGACCTGTTACTGCCCCATAAGATCATGGGGTTGACCAAACTTGCAGAAACATGTTTATTTCTGCTGAAAAAACATGTTTTGACACTTTCAGCACACTGGGGTTAAGACCTGAGTGTGTGGGCTCTTCTGAGCCTTGCAGTTACATAGGGATACAGCTGTCTGAAAAAACGCGTTTATCTCGGGCTGAAAAACACGTTTTGAAAAGTGTGCTGTTACCACCCCATAACTTACATGGGGTTGACCAAACTTGCAGAAACATGTTTATTTCTGCTGAAAAACATGTTTTGACACTTTCAGCACACTGGGGTTAAGACCTGAGTGTGTGGGCTCTTCTGAGCCTTGCAGTTACATAGGGATACAGCTGTCTGAAAAAACGCGTTTATTTCGGGCTGAAAAACACGTTTTGAAAAGTGTGCTGTTACTACCCCATAACTTACATGGGGTTGACCAAACTTGCAGAAACATGTTTATTTCTGCTGAAAAACATGTTTTGACACTTTCAGCACACTGGGGTTAAGACCTGAGTGTGTGGGCTCTTCTGAGCCTTGCAGTTACATAGGGATACAGCTGTCTGAAAAAACGCGTTTATTTCGGGCTGAAAAACACGTTTTGAAAAGTGAGCTGTTACTGCCCCATAAGTTACATGGGGTTGACAAAACTTGCAGAAACATGTTTATTTCTGCTGAAAAACATGTTTTGACACTTTCAGCACACTGGGGTTAAGACCTGAGTTTGTGGGCTCTTCTGAGCCTTGCAGTTACATAGGGATACAGCTGTCTGAAAAAACGCGTTTATTTCGGGCTGAAAAACACGTCTTGAAAAGTGAGCTGTTACTGACCCATAACTTACATGGGGTTGACCAAACTTGCAGAAACATGTTTATTTCTGCTGAAAAACATGTTTTGACACTTTCAGCACACTGGGGTTAAGACCTGAGTGTGTGGGCTCTTCTGAGCCTTGCAGTTACATAGGGATACAGCTGTCTGAAAAAACGTGTTTATCTCGGGCTGAAAAACACGTTTTGAAAAGTGTGCTGTTACTGCCCCATAACTTACATGGGGTTGACCAAACTTGCAGAAACATGTTTATTTCTTCTGAAAAACATGTTTTGACACTGTCAGCACACTGGGGTTAAGACCTGAGTGTGTGGGCTCTTCTGAGCCTTGCAGTTACATAGGGATACAGCTGTCAGAAAAAACGCGTTTATTTCGGGCTGAAAAACACGTTTTGAAAAGTGAGCTGTTACTGCCCCATAACTTACATGGGGTTGACCAAACTTGCAGAAACATGTTTATTTCTGCTGAAAAACATGTTTTGACACTTTCAGCACACTGGGGTTAAGACCTGAGTGTGTGGGCTCTACTGAGCCTTGCAGTTACATAGGGATACAGCTGTCTGAAAAAACGCGTTTATTTCGGGCTGAAAAACACGTTTTGAAAAGTGAGCTGTTAATGCCCCATAAGTTACATTGGGTTGTCCAAACTTGCAGAAACATGTTTATCTCTGCTGAAAAACATGTTTTGACACTTTCAGCACACTGGGGTTAAGACCTGAGTGTGTGGGCTCTTCTGAGCCTTGCAGTTACATAGGGATACAGCTGTCTGAAAAAACGTGTTTATTTCGGGCTGAAAAACACGTTTTGAAAAGTGACCTGTTACTGCCCCATAAGATACATGGGGTTGACCAAACTTGCAGAAACATGTTTATTTCTGCTGAAAAACATGTTTTGACACTTTCTGCACAGTGGGGTTAAGACCTGAGTGTGTGGGCTCTTCTGAGCCTTGCAGTTACATAGGGATACAGCTGTCTGAAAAAACGCGTTTATTTCGGGCTGAAAAACACGTTTTGAAAAGTGTGCTGTTACTACCCCATAACTTACATGGGGTTGACCAAACTTGCAGAAACATGTTTATTTCTGCTGAAAAACATGTTTTGACACTTTCAGCACACTGGGGTTAAGACCTGAGTGTGTGGGCTCTTCTGAGCCTTGCAGTTACATAGGGATACAGCTGTCTGAAAAAACGTGTTTATCTCGGGCTGAAAAACACGTTTTGAAAAGTGTGCTGTTACTGCCCCATAACTTACATGGGGTTGACCAAACTTGCAGAAACATGTTTATTTCTGCTGAAAAACATGTTTTGACACTTTCAGCACACTGGGGTTAAGACCTGAGTTTGTGGGCTCTTCTGAGCCTTGCAGTTACATAGGGATACAGCTGTCTGAAAAAACGCGTTTATTTCGGGCTGAAAAACACGTTTTGAAAAGTGAGCTGTTACTGACCCATAACTTACATGGGGTTGACCAAACTTGCAGAAACATGTTTATTTCTGCTGAAAAACATGTTTTGACACTTTCAGCACACTGGGGTTAAGACCTGAGTGTGTGGGCTCTTCTGAGCCTTGCAGTTACATAGGGATACAGCTGTCTGAAAAAACGTGTTTATTTCGGGCTGAAAAACACGTTTTGAAAAGTGACCTGTTACTGCCCCATAAGATACATGGGGTTGACCAAACTTGCAGAAACATGTTTATTTCTGCTGAAAAACATGTTTTGACACTTTCAGCACACTGGGGTTAAGACCTGAGTGTGTGGGCTCTTCTGAGCCTTGCAGTTACATAGGGATACAGCTGTCTGAAAAAACGTGTTTATCTCGGGCTGAAAAACACGTTTTGAAAAGTGTGCTGTTACTGCCCCATAACTTACATGGGGTTGACCAAACTTGCAGAAACATGTTTATTTCTTCTGAAAAACATGTTTTGACACTGTCAGCACACTGGGGTTAAGACCTGAGTGTGTGGGCTCTTCTGAGCCTTGCAGTTATATAGGGATACAGCTGTCAGAAAAAACGCGTTTATTTCGGGCTGAAAAACACGTTTTGAAAAGTGAGCTGTTACTGCCCCATAAGTTACATGGGGTTGACCAAACTTGCAGAAACATGTTTATTTCTGCTGAAAAACATGTTTTGACACTGTCAGCACACTGGGGTTAAGACCTGAGTGTGTGGGCTCTTCTGAGCCTTGCAGTTACATAGGGATACAGCTGTCTGAAAAAACGCGTTTATTTCGGGCTGAAAAACACGTTTTGAAAAGTGTGCTGTTACCACCCCATAACTTACATGGGGTTGACCAAACTTGCAGAAACATGTTTATTTCTGCTGAAAAACATGTTTTGACACTTTCAGCACACTGGGGTTAAGACCTGAGTGTGTGGGCTCTTCTGAGCCTTGCAGTTACATAGGGATACAGCTGTCTGAAAAAACGCGTTTATTTCGGGCTGAAAAACACGTTTTGAAAAGTGTGCTGTTACTACCCCATAACTTACATGGGGTTGACCAAACTTGCAGAAACATGTTTATTTCTGCTGAAAAACATGTTTTGACACTTTCAGCACACTGGGGTTAAGACCTGAGTGTGTGGGCTCTTCTGAGCCTTGCAGTTACATAGGGATACAGCTGTCTGAAAAAACGCGTTTATTTCGGGCTGAAAAACACGTTTTGAAAAGTGTGCTGTTACTACCCCATAACTTACATGGGGTTGACCAAACTTGCAGAAACATGTTTATTTCTGCTGAAAAACATGTTTTGACACTTTCAGCACACTGGGGTTAAGACCTGAGTGTGTGGGCTCTTCTGAGCCTTGCAGTTACATAGGGATACAGCTGTCTGAAAAAACGTGTTTATCTCGGGCTGAAAAACACGTTTTGAAAAGTGTGCTGTTACTGCCCCATAACTTACATGGGGTTGACCAAACTTGCAGAAACATGTTTATTTCTTCTGAAAAACATGTTTTGACACTGTCAGCACACTGGGGTTAAGACCTGAGTGTGTGGGCTCTTCTGAGCCTTGCAGTTATATAGGGATACAGCTGTCAGAAAAAACGCGTTTATTTCGGGCTGAAAAACACGTTTTGAAAAGTGAGCTGTTACTGCCCCATAAGTTACATGGGGTTGACCAAACTTGCAGAAACATGTTTATTTCTGCTGAAAAACATGTTTTGACACTGTAAGCACACTGGGGTTAAGACCTGAGTGTGTGGGCTCTTCTGAGCCTTGCAGTTACATAGGGATACAGCTGTCTGAAAAAACGCGTTTATTTCGGGCTGAAAAACACGTTTTGAAAAGTGTGCTGTTACCACCCCATAACTTACATGGGGTTGACCAAACTTGCAGAAACATGTTTATTTCTGCTGAAAAACATGTTTTGACACTTTCAGCACACTGGGGTTAAGACCTGAGTGTGTGGGCTCTTCTGAGCCTTGCAGTTACATAGGGATACAGCTGTCTGAAAAAACGCGTTTATTTCGGGCTGAAAAACACGTTTTGAAAAGTGTGCTGTTACTACCCCATAACTTACATGGGGTTGACCAAACTTGCAGAAACATGTTTATTTCTGCTGAAAAACATGTTTTGACACTTTCAGCACACTGGGGTTAAGACCTGAGTGTGTGGGCTCTTCTGAGCCTTGCAGTTACATAGGGATACAGCTGTCTGAAAAAACGCGTTTATTTCGGGCTGAAAAACACGTTTTGAAAAGTGAGCTGTTACTGCCCCATAAGTTACATGGGGTTGACCAAACTTGCAGAAACATGTTTATTTCTGCTGAAAAACATGTTTTGACACTTTCAGCACACTGGGGTTAAGACCTGAGTTTGTGGGCTCTTCTGAGCCTTGCAGTTACATAGGGATACAGCTGTCTGAAAAAACGCGTTTATTTCGGGCTGAAAAACACGTCTTGAAAAGTGAGCTGTTACTGCCCCATAACTTACATGGGGTTGACCAAACTTGCAGAAACATGTTTATTTCTGCTGAAAAACATGTTTTGACACTTTCAGCACACTGGGGTTAAGACCTGAGTTTGTGGGCTCTTCTGAGCCTTGCAGTTACATAGGGATACAGCTGTCTGAAAAAACGCGTTTATTTCGGGCTGAAAAACACGTTTTGAAAAGTGAGCTGTTACTGACCCATAACTTACATGGGGTTGACCAAACTTGCAGAAACATGTTTATTTCTGCTGAAAAACATGTTTTGACACTTTCAGCACACTGGGGTTAAGACCTGAGTGTGTTGGCTCTTCTGAGCCTTGCAGTTACATAGGGATACAGCTGTCTGAAAAAACGTGTTTATTTCGGGCTGAAAAACACGTTTTGAAAAGTGACCTGTTACTGCCCCATAAGATACATGGGGTTGACCAAACTTGCAGAAACATGTTTATTTCTGCTGAAAAACATGTTTTGACACTTTCAGCACACTGGGGTTAAGACCTGAGTGTGTGGGCTCTTCTGAGCCTTGCAGTTACATAGGGATACAGCTGTCTGAAAAAACGTGTTTATCTCGGGCTGAAAAACACGTTTTGAAAAGTGTGCTGTTACTGCCCCATAACTTACATGGGGTTGACCAAACTTGCAGAAACATGTTTATTTCTTCTGAAAAACATGTTTTGACACTGTCAGCACACTGGGGTTAAGACTTGAGTGTGTGGGCTCTTCTGAGCCTTGCAGTTATATAGGGATACAGCTGTCAGAAAAAACGCGTTTATTTCGGGCTGAAAAACACGTTTTGAAAAGTGAGCTGTTACTGCCCCATAAGTTACATGGGGTTGACCAAACTTGCAGAAACATGTTTATTTCTGCTGAAAAACATGTTTTGACACTGTCAGCACACTGGGGTTAAGACCTGAGTGTGTGGGCTCTTCTGAGCCTTGCAGTTACATAGGGATACAGCTGTCTGAAAAAACGCGTTTATTTCGGGCTGAAAAACACGTTTTGAAAAGTGTGCTGTTACCACCCCATAACTTACATGGGGTTGACCAAACTTGCAGAAACATGTTTATTTCTGCTGAAAAACATGTCTTGACACTTTCAGCACACTGGGGTTAAGACCTGAGTGTGTGGGCTCTTCTGAGCCTTGCAGTTACATAGGGATACAGCTGTCTGAAAAAACGCGTTTATTTCGGGCTGAAAAACACGTTTTGAAAAGTGTGCTGTTACTACCCCATAACTTACATGGGGTTGACCAAACTTGCAGAAACATGTTTATTTCTGCCGAAAAACATGTTTTGACACTTTCAGCACACTGGGGTTAAGACCTGAGTGTGTGGGCTCTTCTGAGCCCTGCAGTTACATAGGGATACAGCTGTCTGAAAAAACGCGTTTATTTCGGGCTGAAAAACACGTTTTGAAAAGTGAGCTGTTTCTGCCCCATAAGTTACATGGGGTTGACCAAACTTGCAGAAACATGTTTATTTCTGCTGAAAAACATGTTTTGACACTTTCAGCACACTGGGGTTAAGACCTGAGTTTGTGGGCTCTTCTGAGCCTTGCAGTTACATAGGGATACAGCTGTCTGAAAAAACGCGTTTATTTCGGGCTGAAAAACACGTCTTGAAAAGTGAGCTGTTACTGACCCATAACTTACATGGGGTTGACCAAACTTGCAGAAACATGTTTATTTCTGCTGAAAAACATGTTTTGACACTGTCAGCACACTGGGGTTAAGACCTGAGTGTGTGGGCTCTTCTGAGCCTTGCAGTTACATAGGGATACAGCTGTCTGAAAAAACGCGTTTATCTCGGGCTGAAAAACACGTTTTGAAAAGTGTGCTGTTACCACCCCATAACTTACATGGGGTTGACCAAACTTGCAGAAACATGTTTATTTCTGCTGAAAAACATGTTTTGACACTTTCAGCACACTGGGGTTAAGACCTGAGTGTGTGGGCTCTTCTGAGCCTTGCAGTTACATAGGGATACAGCTGTCTGAAAAAACGCGTTTATTTCGGGCTGAAAAACACGTTTTGAAAAGTGTGCTGTTACTACCCCATAACTTACATGGGGTTGACCAAACTTGCAGAAACATGTTTATTTCTGCTGAAAAACATGTTTTGACACTTTCAGCACACTGGGGTTAAGACCTGAGTGTGTGGGCTCTTCTGAGCCTTGCAGTTACATAGGGATACAGCTGTCTGAAAAAACGCGTTTATTTCGGGCTGAAAAACACGTTTTGAAAAGTGAGCTGTTACTGCCCCATAAGTTACATGGGGTTGACCAAACTTGCAGAAACATGTTTATTTCTGCTGAAAAACATGTTTTGACACTTTCAGCACACTGGGGTTAAGACCTGAGTTTGTGGGCTCTTCTGAGCCTTGCAGTTACATAGGGATACAGCTGTCTGAAAAAACGCGTTTATTTCGGGCTGAAAAACACGTCTTGAAAAGTGAGCTGTTACTGACCCATAACTTACATGGGGTTGACCAAACTTGCAGAAACATGTTTATTTCTGCTGAAAAACATGTTTTGACACTTTCAGCACACTGGGGTTAAGACCTGAGTGTGTGGGCTCTTCTGAGCCTTGCAGTTACATAGGGATACAGCTGTCTGAAAAAACGTGTTTATCTCGGGCTGAAAAACACGTTTTGAAAAGTGTGCTGTTACTGCCCCATAACTTACATGGGGTTGACCAAACTTGCAGAAACATGTTTATTTCTTCTGAAAAACATGTTTTGACACTGTCAGCACACTGGGGTTAAGACCTGAGTGTGTGGGCTCTTCTGAGCCTTGCAGTTACATAGGGATACAGCTGTCAGAAAAAACGCGTTTATTTCGGGCTGAAAAACACGTTTTGAAAAGTGAGCTGTTACTGCCCCATAACTTACATGGGGTTGACCAAACTTGCAGAAACATGTTTATTTCTGCTGAAAAACATGTTTTGACACTTTCAGCACACTGGGGTTAAGACCTGAGTGTGTGGGCTCTACTGAGCCTTGCAGTTACATAGGGATACAGCTGTCTGAAAAAACGCGTTTATTTCGGGCTGAAAAACACGTTTTGAAAAGTGAGCTGTTAATGCCCCATAAGTTACATTGGGTTGTCCAAACTTGCAGAAACATGTTTATTTCTGCTGAAAAACATGTTTTGACACTTTCAGCACACTGGGGTTAAGACCTGAGTGTGTGGGCTCTTCTGAGCCTTGCAGTTACATAGGGATACAGCTGTCTGAAAAAACGCGTTTATTTCGGGCTGAAAAACACGTTTTGAAAAGTGAGCTGTTACTGCCCCATAAGTTACATGGGGTTGACCAAACTTGCAGAAACATGTTTATTTCTGCTGAAAAACATGTTTTGACACTGTCAGCACACTGGGGTTAAGACCTGAGTGTGTGGGCTCTTCTGAGCCTTGCAGTTACATAGGGATACAGCTGTCTGAAAAAACGCGTTTATTTCGGGCTGAAAAACACGTTTTGAAAAGTGTGCTGTTACCACCCCATAACTTACATGGGGTTGACCAAACTTGCAGAAACATGTTTATTTCTGCTGAAAAACATGTTTTGACACTTTCAGCACACTGGGGTTAAGACCTGAGTGTGTGGGCTCTTCTGAGCCTTGCAGTTACATAGGGATACAGCTGTCTGAAAAAACGCGTTTATTTCGGGCTGAAAAACACGTTTTGAAAAGTGTGCTGTTACTACCCCATAACTTACATGGGGTTGACCAAACTTGCAGAAACATGTTTATTTCTGCTGAAAAACATGTTTTGACACTTTCAGCACACTGGGGTTAAGACCTGAGTGTGTGGGCTCTTCTGAGCCTTGCAGTTACATAGGGATACAGCTGTCTGAAAAAACGCGTTTATTTCGGGCTGAAAAACACGTTTTGAAAAGTGAGCTGTTACTGCCCCATAAGTTACATGGGGTTGACCAAACTTGCAGAAACATGTTTATTTCTGCTGAAAAACATGTTTTGACACTTTCAGCACACTGGGGTTAAGACCTGAGTTTGTGGGCTCTTCTGAGCCTTGCAGTTACATAGGGATACAGCTGTCTGAAAAAACGCGTTTATTTCGGGCTGAAAAACACGTCTTGAAAAGTGAGCTGTTACTGACCCATAACTTACATGGGGTTGACCAAACTTGCAGAAACATGTTTATTTCTGCTGAAAAACATGTTTTGACACTTTCAGCACACTGGGGTTAAGACCTGAGTTTGTGGGCTCTTCTGAGCCTTGCAGTTACATAGGGATACAGCTGTCTGAAAAAACGCGTTTATTTCGGGCTGAAAAACACGTTTTGAAAAGTGAGCTGTTACTGACCCATAACTTACATGGGGTTGACCAAACTTGCAGAAACATGTTTATTTCTGCTGAAAAACATGTTTTGACACTTTCAGCACACTGGGGTTAAGACCTGAGTGTGTGGGCTCTTCTGAGCCTTGCAGTTACATAGGGATACAGCTGTCTGAAAAAACGCGTTTATTTCGGGCTGAAAAACACGTTTTGAAAAGTGAGCTGTTACTGCCCCATAAGTTACATGGGGTTGACCAAACTTGCAGAAACATGTTTATTTCTGCTGAAAAACATGTTTTGACACTGTCAGCACACTGGGGTTAAGACCTGAGTGTGTGGGCTCTTCTGAGCCTTGCAGTTATATAGGGATACAGCTGTCAGAAAAAACGCGTTTATTTCGGGCTGAAAAACACGTTTTGAAAAGTGAGCTGTTACTGCCCCATAAGTTACATGGGGTTGACCAAACTTGCAGAAACATGTTTATTTCTGCTGAAAAACATGTTTTGACACTGTCAGCACACTGGGGTTAAGACCTGAGTGTGTGGGCTCTTCTGAGCCTTGCAGTTACATAGGGATACAGCTGTCTGAAAAAACGCGTTTATTTCGGGCTGAAAAACACGTTTTGAAAAGTGTGCTGTTACTACCCCATAACTTACATGGGGTTGACCAAACTTGCAGAAACATGTTTATTTCTGCTGAAAAACATGTTTTGACACTTTCAGCACACTGGGGTTAAGACCTGAGTGTGTGGGCTCTTCTGAGCCTTGCAGTTACATAGGGATACAGCTGTCTGAAAAAACGCGTTTATTTCGGGCTGAAAAACACGTTTTGAAAAGTGAGCTGTTACTGCCCCATAAGTTACATGGGGTTGACCAAACTTGCAGAAACATGTTTATTTCTGCTGAAAAACATGTTTTGACACTTTCAGCACACTGGGGTTAAGACCTGAGTTTGTGGGCTCTTCTGAGCCTTGCAGTTACATAGGGATACAGCTGTCTGAAAAAACGCGTTTATTTCGGGCTGAAAAACACGTCTTGAAAAGTGAGCTGTTACTGACCCATAACTTACATGGGGTTGACCAAACTTGCAGAAACATGTTTATTTCTGCTGAAAAACATGTTTTGACACTTTCAGCACACTGGGGTTAAGACCTGAGTGTGTGGGCTCTTCTGAGCCTTGCAGTTACATAGGGATACAGCTGTCTGAAAAAATGTGTTTATCTCGGGCTGAAAAACACGTTTTGAAAAGTGTGCTGTTACTGCCCCATAACTTACATGGGGTTGACCAAACTTGCAGAAACATGTTTATTTCTTCTGAAAAACATGTTTTGACACTGTCAGCACACTGGGGTTAAGACCTGAGTGTGTGGGCTCTTCTGAGCCTTGCAGTTACATAGGGATACAGCTGTCAGAAAAAACGCGTTTATTTCGGGCTGAAAAACACGTTTTGAAAAGTGAGCTGTTACTGCCCCATAAGTTACATGGGGTTGACCAAACTTGCAGAAACATGTTTATTTCTGCTGAAAAACATGTTTTGACACTGTCAGCACACTGGGGTTAAGACCTGAGTGTGTGGGCTCTTCTGAGCCTTGCAGTTACATAGGGATACAGCTGTCTGAAAAAACGCGTTTATTTCGGGCTGAAAAACACGTTTTGAAAAGTGTGCTGTTACCACCCCATAACTTACATGGGGTTGACCAAACTTGCAGAAACATGTTTATTTCTGCTGAAAAACATGTTTTGACACTTTCAGCACACTGGGGTTAAGACCTGAGTGTGTGGGCTCTTCTGAGCCTTGCAGTTACATAGGGATACAGCTGTCTGAAAAAACGTGTTTATCTCGGGCTGAAAAACACGTTTTGAAAAGTGTGCTGTTACTGCCCCATAACTTACATGGGGTTGACCAAACTTGCAGAAACATGTTTATTTCTTCTGAAAAACATGTTTTGACACTGTCAGCACACTGGGGTTAAGACCTGAGTGTGTGGGCTCTTCTGAGCCTTGCAGTTACATAGGGATACAGCTGTCAGAAAAAACGCGTTTATTTCGGGCTGAAAAACACGTTTTGAAAAGTGAGCTGTTACTGCCCCATAACTTACATGGGGTTGACCAAACTTGCAGAAACATGTTTATTTCTGGTGAAAAACATGTTTTGACACTTTCAGCACACTGGGGTTAAGACCTGAGTGTGTGGGCTCTACTGAGCCTTGCAGTTACATAGGGATACAGCTGTCTGAAAAAACGCGTTTATTTCGGGCTGAAAAACACGTTTTGAAAAGTGAGCTGTTAATGCCCCATAAGTTACATTGGGTTGTCCAAACTTGCAGAAACATGTTTATTTCTGCTGAAAAACATGTTTTGACACTTTCAGCACACTGGGGTTAAGACCTGAGTGTGTGGGCTCTTCTGAGCCTTGCAGTTACATAGGGATACAGCTGTCTGAAAAAACGTGTTTATTTCTGGCTGAAAAACACGTTTTGAAAAGTGACCTGTTACTGCCCCATAAGATACATGGGGTTGACCAAACTTGCAGAAACATGTTTATTTCTGCTGAAAAACATGTTGTGACACTTTCTGCACAGTGGGGTTAAGACCTGAGTGTGTGGGCTCTTCTGAGCCTTGCAGTTACATAGGGATACAGCTGTCTGAAAAAACGCGTTTATTTCGGGCTGAAAAACACGTTTTGAAAAGTGTGCTGTTACTACCCCATAACTTACACGGGGTTGACCAAACTTGCAGAAACATGTTTATTTCTGCTGAAAAACATGTTTTGACACTTTCAGCACACTGGGGTTAAGACCTGAGTGTGTGGGCTCTTCTGAGCCTTGCAGTTACATAGGGATACAGCTGTCTGAAAAAACGCGTTTATTTCGGGCTGAAAAACACGTTTTGAAAAGTGAGCTGTTACTGACCCATAACTTACATGGGGTTGACCAAACTTGCAGAAACATGTTTATTTCTGCTGAAAAACATGTTTTGACACTTTCAGCACACTGGGGTTAAGACCTGAGTGTGTGGGCTCTTCTGAGCCTTGCAGTTACATAGGGATACAGCTGTCTGAAAAAACGTGTTTATTTCGGGCTGAAAAACACGTTTTGAAAAGTGACCTGTTACTGCTCCATAAGATACATGGGGTTGACCAAACTTGCAGAAACATGTTTATTTCTGCTGAAAAACATGTTTTGACACTTTCAGCACACTGGGGTTAAGACCTGAGTGTGTGGGCTCTTCTGAGCCTTGCAGTTACATAGGGATACAGCTGTCAGAAAAAACGCGTTTATTTCGGGCTGAAAAACACGTTTTGAAAAGTGAGCTGTTACTGCCCCATAAGTTACATGGGGTTGACCAAACTTGCAGAAACATGTTTATTTCTGCTGAAAAACATGTTTTGACACTTTCAGCACACTGGGGTTAAGACCTGAGTGTGTGGGCTCTTCTGAGCCTTGCAGTTACATAGGGATACAGCTGTCTGAAAAAACGTGTTTATCTCGGGCTGAAAAACACGTTTTGAAAAGTGTGCTGTTACTGCCCCATAACTTACATGGGGTTGACCAAACTTGCAGAAACATGTTTATTTCTTCTGAAAAACATGTTTTGACACTGTCAGCACACTGGGGTTAAGACCTGAGTGTGTGGGCTCTTCTGAGCCTTGCAGTTATATAGGGATACAGCTGTCAGAAAAAACGCGTTTATTTCGGGCTGAAAAACACGTTTTGAAAAGTGAGCTGTTACTGCCCCATAAGTTACATGGGGTTGACCAAACTTGCAGAAACATGTTTATTTCTGCTGAAAAACATGTTTTGACACTGTCAGCACACTGGGGTTAAGACCTGAGTGTGTGGGCTCTTCTGAGCCTTGCAGTTACATAGGGATACAGCTGTCTGAAAAAACGCGTTTATTTCGGGCTGAAAAACACGTTTTGAAAAGTGAGCTGTTACTGACCCATAACTTACATGGGGTTGACCAAACTTGCAGAAACATGTTTATTTCTGCTGAAAAACATGTTTTGACACTTTCAGCACACTGGGGTTAAGACCTGAGTTTGTGGGCTCTTCTGAGCCTTGCAGTTACATAGGGATACAGCTGTCTGAAAAAACGCGTTTATTTCGGGCTGAAAAACACGTTTTGAAAAGTGAGCTGTTACTGCCCCATAAGTTACATGGGGTTGACCAAACTTGCAGAAACATGTTTATTTCTGCTGAAAAACATGTTTTGACACTTTCAGCACACTGGGGTTAAGACCTGAGTGTGTGGGCTCTTCTGAGCCTTGCAGTTACATAGGGATACAGCTGTCTGAAAAAACGTGTTTATCTCGGGCTGAAAAACACGTTTTGAAAAGTGTGCTGTTACTGCCCCATAACTTACATGGGGTTGACCAAACTTGCAGAAACATGTTTATTTCTTCTGAAAAACATGTTTTGACACTGTCAGCACACTGGGGTTAAGACCTGAGTGTGTGGGCTCTTCTGAGCCTTGCAGTTATATAGGGATACAGCTGTCAGAAAAAACGCGTTTATTTCGGGCTGAAAAACACGTTTTGAAAAGTGAGCTGTTACTGCCCCATAAGTTACATGGGGTTGACCAAACTTGCAGAAACATGTTTATTTCTGCTGAAAAACATGTTTTGACACTGTCAGCACACTGGGGTTAAGACCTGAGTGTGTGGGCTCTTCTGAGCCTTGCAGTTACATAGGGATACAGCTGTCTGAAAAAACGCGTTTATTTCGGGCTGAAAAACACGTTTTGAAAAGTGAGCTGTTACTGACCCATAACTTACATGGGGTTGACCAAACTTGCAGAAACATGTTTATTTCTGCTGAAAAACATGTTTTGACACTTTCAGCACACTGGGGTTAAGACCTGAGTTTGTGGGCTCTTCTGAGCCTTGCAGTTACATAGGGATACAGCTGTCTGAAAAAACGCGTTTATTTCGGGCTGAAAAACACGTTTTGAAAAGTGAGCTGTTACTGACCCATAACTTACATGGGGTTGACCAAACTTGCAGAAACATGTTTATTTCTGCTGAAAAACATGTTTTGACACTTTCAGCACACTGGGGTTAAGACCTGAGTGTGTGGGCTCTTCTGAGCCTTGCAGTTACATAGGGATACAGCTGTCTGAAAAAACGTGTTTATTTCGGGCTGAAAAACACGTTTTGAAAAGTGACCTGTTACTGCCCCATAAGATACATGGGGTTGACCAAACTTGCAGAAACATGTTTATTTCTGCTGAAAAACATGTTTTGACACTTTCAGCACACTGGGGTTAAGACCTGAGTGTGTGGGCTCTTCTGAGCCTTGCAGTTACATAGGGATACAGCTGTCTGAAAAAACGCGTTTATCTCGGGCTGAAAAACACGTTTTGAAAAGTGTGCTGTTACCACCCCATAACTTACATGGGGTTGACCAAACTTGCAGAAACATGTTTATTTCTGCTGAAAAACATGTTTTGACACTTTCAGCACACTGGGGTTAAGACCTGAGTGTGTGGGCTCTTCTGAGCCTTGCAGTTACATAGGGATACAGCTGTCTGAAAAAACGCGTTTATTTCGGGCTGAAAAACACGTTTTGAAAAGTGTGCTGTTACTACCCCATAACTTACATGGGGTTGACCAAACTTGCAGAAACATGTTTATTTCTGCTGAAAAACATGTTTTGACACTTTCAGCACACTGGGGTTAAGACCTGAGTGTGTGGGCTCTTCTGAGCCTTGCAGTTACATAGGGATACAGCTGTCTGAAAAAACGCGTTTATTTCGGGCTGAAAAACACGTTTTGAAAAGTGAGCTGTTACTGCCCCATAAGTTACATGGGGTTGACAAAACTTGCAGAAACATGTTTATTTCTGCTGAAAAACATGTTTTGACACTTTCAGCACACTGGGGTTAAGACCTGAGTTTGTGGGCTCTTCTGAGCCTTGCAGTTACATAGGGATACAGCTGTCTGAAAAAACGCGTTTATTTCGGGCTGAAAAACACGTCTTGAAAAGTGAGCTGTTACTGACCCATAACTTACATGGGGTTGACCAAACTTGCAGAAACATGTTTATTTCTGCTGAAAAACATGTTTTGACACTTTCAGCACACTGGGGTTAAGACCTGAGTGTGTGGGCTCTTCTGAGCCTTGCAGTTACATAGGGATACAGCTGTCTGAAAAAACGTGTTTATCTCGGGCTGAAAAACACGTTTTGAAAAGTGTGCTGTTACTGCCCCATAACTTACATGGGGTTGACCAAACTTGCAGAAACATGTTTATTTCTTCTGAAAAACATGTTTTGACACTGTCAGCACACTGGGGTTAAGACCTGAGTGTGTGGGCTCTTCTGAGCCTTGCAGTTACATAGGGATACAGCTGTCAGAAAAAACGCGTTTATTTCGGGCTGAAAAACACGTTTTGAAAAGTGAGCTGTTACTGCCCCATAACTTACATGGGGTTGACCAAACTTGCAGAAACATGTTTATTTCTGCTGAAAAACATGTTTTGACACTTTCAGCACACTGGGGTTAAGACCTGAGTGTGTGGGCTCTACTGAGCCTTGCAGTTACATAGGGATACAGCTGTCTGAAAAAACGCGTTTATTTCGGGCTGAAAAACACGTTTTGAAAAGTGAGCTGTTAATGCCCCATAAGTTACATTGGGTTGTCCAAACTTGCAGAAACATGTTTATCTCTGCTGAAAAACATGTTTTGACACTTTCAGCACACTGGGGTTAAGACCTGAGTGTGTGGGCTCTTCTGAGCCTTGCAGTTACATAGGGATACAGCTGTCTGAAAAAACGTGTTTATTTCGGGCTGAAAAACACGTTTTGAAAAGTGACCTGTTACTGCCCCATAAGATACATGGGGTTGACCAAACTTGCAGAAACATGTTTATTTCTGCTGAAAAACATGTTTTGACACTTTCTGCACAGTGGGGTTAAGACCTGAGTGTGTGGGCTCTTCTGAGCCTTGCAGTTACATAGGGATACAGCTGTCTGAAAAAACGCGTTTATTTCGGGCTGAAAAACACGTTTTGAAAAGTGTGCTGTTACTACCCCATAACTTACATGGGGTTGACCAAACTTGCAGAAACATGTTTATTTCTGCTGAAAAACATGTTTTGACACTTTCAGCACACTGGGGTTAAGACCTGAGTGTGTGGGCTCTTCTGAGCCTTGCAGTTACATAGGGATACAGCTGTCTGAAAAAACGTGTTTATCTCGGGCTGAAAAACACGTTTTGAAAAGTGTGCTGTTACTGCCCCATAACTTACATGGGGTTGACCAAACTTGCAGAAACATGTTTATTTCTGCTGAAAAACATGTTTTGACACTTTCAGCACACTGGGGTTAAGACCTGAGTTTGTGGGCTCTTCTGAGCCTTGCAGTTACATAGGGATACAGCTGTCTGAAAAAACGCGTTTATTTCGGGCTGAAAAACACGTTTTGAAAAGTGAGCTGTTACTGACCCATAACTTACATGGGGTTGACCAAACTTGCAGAAACATGTTTATTTCTGCTGAAAAACATGTTTTGACACTTTCAGCACACTGGGGTTAAGACCTGAGTGTGTGGGCTCTTCTGAGCCTTGCAGTTACATAGGGATACAGCTGTCTGAAAAAACGTGTTTATTTCGGGCTGAAAAACACGTTTTGAAAAGTGACCTGTTACTGCCCCATAAGATACATGGGGTTGACCAAACTTGCAGAAACATGTTTATTTCTGCTGAAAAACATGTTTTGACACTTTCAGCACACTGGGGTTAAGACCTGAGTGTGTGGGCTCTTCTGAGCCTTGCAGTTACATAGGGATACAGCTGTCTGAAAAAACGTGTTTATCTCGGGCTGAAAAACACGTTTTGAAAAGTGTGCTGTTACTGCCCCATAACTTACATGGGGTTGACCAAACTTGCAGAAACATGTTTATTTCTTCTGAAAAACATGTTTTGACACTGTCAGCACACTGGGGTTAAGACCTGAGTGTGTGGGCTCTTCTGAGCCTTGCAGTTATATAGGGATACAGCTGTCAGAAAAAACGCGTTTATTTCGGGCTGAAAAACACGTTTTGAAAAGTGAGCTGTTACTGCCCCATAAGTTACATGGGGTTGACCAAACTTGCAGAAACATGTTTATTTCTGCTGAAAAACATGTTTTGACACTGTCAGCACACTGGGGTTAAGACCTGAGTGTGTGGGCTCTTCTGAGCCTTGCAGTTACATAGGGATACAGCTGTCTGAAAAAACGCGTTTATTTCGGGCTGAAAAACACGTTTTGAAAAGTGTGCTGTTACCACCCCATAACTTACATGGGGTTGACCAAACTTGCAGAAACATGTTTATTTCTGCTGAAAAACATGTTTTGACACTTTCAGCACACTGGGGTTAAGACCTGAGTGTGTGGGCTCTTCTGAGCCTTGCAGTTACATAGGGATACAGCTGTCTGAAAAAACGCGTTTATTTCGGGCTGAAAAACACGTTTTGAAAAGTGTGCTGTTACTACCCCATAACTTACATGGGGTTGACCAAACTTGCAGAAACATGTTTATTTCTGCTGAAAAACATGTTTTGACACTTTCAGCACACTGGGGTTAAGACCTGAGTGTGTGGGCTCTTCTGAGCCTTGCAGTTACATAGGGATACAGCTGTCTGAAAAAACGCGTTTATTTCGGGCTGAAAAACACGTTTTGAAAAGTGTGCTGTTACTACCCCATAACTTACATGGGGTTGACCAAACTTGCAGAAACATGTTTATTTCTGCTGAAAAACATGTTTTGACACTTTCAGCACACTGGGGTTAAGACCTGAGTGTGTGGGCTCTTCTGAGCCTTGCAGTTACATAGGGATACAGCTGTCTGAAAAAACGTGTTTATCTCGGGCTGAAAAACACGTTTTGAAAAGTGTGCTGTTACTGCCCCATAACTTACATGGGGTTGACCAAACTTGCAGAAACATGTTTATTTCTTCTGAAAAACATGTTTTGACACTGTCAGCACACTGGGGTTAAGACCTGAGTGTGTGGGCTCTTCTGAGCCTTGCAGTTATATAGGGATACAGCTGTCAGAAAAAACGCGTTTATTTCGGGCTGAAAAACACGTTTTGAAAAGTGAGCTGTTACTGCCCCATAAGTTACATGGGGTTGACCAAACTTGCAGAAACATGTTTATTTCTGCTGAAAAACATGTTTTGACACTGTAAGCACACTGGGGTTAAGACCTGAGTGTGTGGGCTCTTCTGAGCCTTGCAGTTACATAGGGATACAGCTGTCTGAAAAAACGCGTTTATTTCGGGCTGAAAAACACGTTTTGAAAAGTGTGCTGTTACCACCCCATAACTTACATGGGGTTGACCAAACTTGCAGAAACATGTTTATTTCTGCTGAAAAACATGTTTTGACACTTTCAGCACACTGGGGTTAAGACCTGAGTGTGTGGGCTCTTCTGAGCCTTGCAGTTACATAGGGATACAGCTGTCTGAAAAAACGCGTTTATTTCGGGCTGAAAAACACGTTTTGAAAAGTGTGCTGTTACTACCCCATAACTTACATGGGGTTGACCAAACTTGCAGAAACATGTTTATTTCTGCTGAAAAACATGTTTTGACACTTTCAGCACACTGGGGTTAAGACCTGAGTGTGTGGGCTCTTCTGAGCCTTGCAGTTACATAGGGATACAGCTGTCTGAAAAAACGCGTTTATTTCGGGCTGAAAAACACGTTTTGAAAAGTGAGCTGTTACTGCCCCATAAGTTACATGGGGTTGACCAAACTTGCAGAAACATGTTTATTTCTGCTGAAAAACATGTTTTGACACTTTCAGCACACTGGGGTTAAGACCTGAGTTTGTGGGCTCTTCTGAGCCTTGCAGTTACATAGGGATACAGCTGTCTGAAAAAACGCGTTTATTTCGGGCTGAAAAACACGTCTTGAAAAGTGAGCTGTTACTGCCCCATAACTTACATGGGGTTGACCAAACTTGCAGAAACATGTTTATTTCTGCTGAAAAACATGTTTTGACACTTTCAGCACACTGGGGTTAAGACCTGAGTTTGTGGGCTCTTCTGAGCCTTGCAGTTACATAGGGATACAGCTGTCTGAAAAAACGCGTTTATTTCGGGCTGAAAAACACGTTTTGAAAAGTGAGCTGTTACTGACCCATAACTTACATGGGGTTGACCAAACTTGCAGAAACATGTTTATTTCTGCTGAAAAACATGTTTTGACACTTTCAGCACACTGGGGTTAAGACCTGAGTGTGTTGGCTCTTCTGAGCCTTGCAGTTACATAGGGATACAGCTGTCTGAAAAAACGTGTTTATTTCGGGCTGAAAAACACGTTTTGAAAAGTGACCTGTTACTGCCCCATAAGATACATGGGGTTGACCAAACTTGCAGAAACATGTTTATTTCTGCTGAAAAACATGTTTTGACACTTTCAGCACACTGGGGTTAAGACCTGAGTGTGTGGGCTCTTCTGAGCCTTGCAGTTACATAGGGATACAGCTGTCTGAAAAAACGTGTTTATCTCGGGCTGAAAAACACGTTTTGAAAAGTGTGCTGTTACTGCCCCATAACTTACATGGGGTTGACCAAACTTGCAGAAACATGTTTATTTCTTCTGAAAAACATGTTTTGACACTGTCAGCACACTGGGGTTAAGACCTGAGTGTGTGGGCTCTTCTGAGCCTTGCAGTTATATAGGGATACAGCTGTCAGAAAAAACGCGTTTATTTCGGGCTGAAAAACACGTTTTGAAAAGTGAGCTGTTACTGCCCCATAAGTTACATGGGGTTGACCAAACTTGCAGAAACATGTTTATTTCTGCTGAAAAACATGTTTTGACACTGTCAGCACACTGGGGTTAAGACCTGAGTGTGTGGGCTCTTCTGAGCCTTGCAGTTACATAGGGATACAGCTGTCTGAAAAAACGCGTTTATTTCGGGCTGAAAAACACGTTTTGAAAAGTGTGCTGTTACCACCCCATAACTTACATGGGGTTGACCAAACTTGCAGAAACATGTTTATTTCTGCTGAAAAACATGTTTTGACACTTTCAGCACACTGGGGTTAAGACCTGAGTGTGTGGGCTCTTCTGAGCCTTGCAGTTACATAGGGATACAGCTGTCTGAAAAAACGCGTTTATTTCGGGCTGAAAAACACGTTTTGAAAAGTGTGCTGTTACTACCCCATAACTTACATGGGGTTGACCAAACTTGCAGAAACATGTTTATTTCTGCTGAAAAACATGTTTTGACACTTTCAGCACACTGGGGTTAAGACCTGAGTTTGTGGGCTCTTCTGAGCCTTGCAGTTACATAGGGATACAGCTGTCTGAAAAAACGCGTTTATTTCGGGCTGAAAAACACGTTTTGAAAAGTGAGCTGTTACTGACCCATAACTTACATGGGGTTGACCAAACTTGCAGAAACATGTTTATTTCTGCTGAAAAACATGTTTTGACACTTTCAGCACACTGGGGTTAAGACCTGAGTGTGTGGGCTCTTCTGAGCCTTGCAGTTACATAGGGATACAGCTGTCTGAAAAAACGTGTTTATTTCGGGCTGAAAAACACGTTTTGAAAAGTGACCTGTTACTGCCCCATAAGATACATGGGGTTGACCAAACTTGCAGAAACATGTTTATTTCTGCTGAAAAACATGTTTTGACACTTTCAGCACACTGGGGTTAAGACCTGAGTGTGTGGGCTCTTCTGAGCCTTGCAGTTACATAGGGATACAGCTGTCTGAAAAAACGTGTTTATCTCGGGCTGAAAAACACGTTTTGAAAAGTGTGCTGTTACTGCCCCATAACTTACATGGGGTTGACCAAACTTGCAGAAACATGTTTATTTCTTCTGAAAAACATGTTTTGACACTGTCAGCACACTGGGGTTAAGACCTGAGTGTGTGGGCTCTTCTGAGCCTTGCAGTTATATAGGGATACAGCTGTCAGAAAAAACGCGTTTATTTCGGGCTGAAAAACACGTTTTGAAAAGTGAGCTGTTACTGCCCCATAAGTTACATGGGGTTGACCAAACTTGCAGAAACATGTTTATTTCTGGTGAAAAACATGTTTTGACACTGTCAGCACACTGGGGTTAAGACCTGAGTGTGTGGGCTCTTCTGAGCCTTGCAGTTACATAGGGATACAGCTGTCTGAAAAAACGCGTTTATTTCGGGCTGAAAAACACGTTTTGAAAAGTGTGCTGTTACCACCCCATAACTTACATGGGGTTGACCAAACTTGCAGAAACATGTTTATTTCTGCTGAAAAACATGTTTTGACACTTTCAGCACACTGGGGTTAAGACCTGAGTGTGTGGGCTCTTCTGAGCCTTGCAGTTACATAGGGATACAGCTGTCTGAAAAAACGCGTTTATTTCGGGCTGAAAAACACGTTTTGAAAAGTGTGCTGTTACTACCCCATAACTTACATGGGGTTGACCAAACTTGCAGAAACATGTTTATTTCTGCTGAAAAACATGTTTTGACACTTTCAGCACACTGGGGTTAAGACCTGAGTGTGTGGGCTCTTCTGAGCCTTGCAGTTACATAGGGATACAGCTGTCTGAAAAAACGTGTTTATCTCGGGCTGAAAAACACGTTTTGAAAAGTGTGCTGTTACTGCCCCATAACTTACATGGGGTTGACCAAACTTGCAGAAACATGTTTATTTCTGCTGAAAAACATGTTTTGACACTTTCAGCACACTGGGGTTAAGACCTGAGTGTGTGGGCTCTTCTGAGCCTTGCAGTTACATAGGGATACAGCTGTCTGAAAAAACGTGTTTATTTCGGGCTGAAAAACACGTTTTGAAAAGTGACCTGTTACTGCCCCATAAGATACATGGGGTTGACCAAACTTGCAGAAACATGTTTATTTCTGCTGAAAAACATGTTTTGACACTTTCAGCACACTGGGGTTAAGACCTGAGTGTGTGGGCTCTTCTGAGCCTTGCAGTTACATAGGGATACAGCTGTCTGAAAAAACGTGTTTATCTCGGGCTGAAAAACACGTTTTGAAAAGTGTGCTGTTACTGCCCCATAACTTACATGGGGTTGACCAAACTTGCAGAAACATGTTTATTTCTTCTGAAAAACATGTTTTGACACTGTCAGCACACTGGGGTTAAGACCTGAGTGTGTGGGCTCTTCTGAGCCTTGCAGTTATATAGGGATACAGCTGTCAGAAAAAACGCGTTTATTTCGGGCTGAAAAACACGTTTTGAAAAGTGAGCTGTTACTGCCCCATAAGTTACATGGGGTTGACCAAACTTGCAGAAACATGTTTATTTCTGCTGAAAAACATGTTTTGACACTGTCAGCACACTGGGGTTAAGACCTGAGTGTGTGGGCTCTTCTGAGCCTTGCAGTTACATAGGGATACAGCTGTCTGAAAAAACGCGTTTATTTCGGGCTGAAAAACACGTTTTGAAAAGTGTGCTGTTACCACCCCATAACTTACATGGGGTTGACCAAACTTGCAGAAACATGTTTATTTCTGCTGAAAAACATGTTTTGACACTTTCAGCACACTGGGGTTAAGACCTGAGTGTGTGGGCTCTTCTGAGCCTTGCAGTTACATAGGGATACAGCTGTCTGAAAAAACGCGTTTATTTCGGGCTGAAAAACACGTTTTGAAAAGTGTGCTGTTACTACCCCATAACTTACATGGGGTTGACCAAACTTGCAGAAACATGTTTATTTCTGCTGAAAAACATGTTTTGACACTTTCAGCACACTGGGGTTAAGACCTGAGTTTGTGGGCTCTTCTGAGCCTTGCAGTTACATAGGGATACAGCTGTCTGAAAAAACGCGTTTATTTCGGGCTGAAAAACACGTTTTGAAAAGTGAGCTGTTACTGACCCATAACTTACATGGGGTTGACCAAACTTGCAGAAACATGTTTATTTCTGCTGAAAAACATGTTTTGACACTTTCAGCACACTGGGGTTAAGACCTGAGTGTGTGGGCTCTTCTGAGCCTTGCAGTTACATAGGGATACAGCTGTCTGAAAAACGTGTTTATTTCGGGCTGAAAAACACGTTTTGAAAAGTGACCTGTTACTGCCCCATAAGATACATGGGGTTGACCAAACTTGCAGAAACATGTTTATTTCTGCTGAAAAACATGTTTTGACACTTTCAGCACACTGGGGTTAAGACCTGAGTGTGTGGGCTCTTCTGAGCCTTGCAGTTACATAGGGATACAGCTGTCTGAAAAAACGTGTTTATCTCGGGCTGAAAAACACGTTTTGAAAAGTGTGCTGTTACTGCCCCATAACTTACATGGGGTTGACCAAACTTGCAGAAACATGTTTATTTCTTCTGAAAAACATGTTTTGACACTGTCAGCACACTGGGGTTAAGACCTGAGTGTGTGGGCTCTTCTGAGCCTTGCAGTTATATAGGGATACAGCTGTCAGAAAAAACGCGTTTATTTCGGGCTGAAAAACACGTTTTGAAAAGTGAGCTGTTACTGCCCCATAAGTTACATGGGGTTGACCAAACTTGCAGAAACATGTTTATTTCTGGTGAAAAACATGTTTTGACACTGTCAGCACACTGGGGTTAAGACCTGAGTGTGTGGGCTCTTCTGAGCCTTGCAGTTACATAGGGATACAGCTGTCTGAAAAAACGCGTTTATTTCGGGCTGAAAAACACGTTTTGAAAAGTGTGCTGTTACCACCCCATAACTTACATGGGGTTGACCAAACTTGCAGAAACATGTTTATTTCTGCTGAAAAACATGTTTTGACACTTTCAGCACACTGGGGTTAAGACCTGAGTGTGTGGGCTCTTCTGAGCCTTGCAGTTACATAGGGATACAGCTGTCTGAAAAAACGCGTTTATTTCGGGCTGAAAAACACGTTTTGAAAAGTGTGCTGTTACTACCCCATAACTTACATGGGGTTGACCAAACTTGCAGAAACATGTTTATTTCTGCTGAAAAACATGTTTTGACACTTTCAGCACACTGGGGTTAAGACCTGAGTGTGTGGGCTCTTCTGAGCCTTGCAGTTACATAGGGATACAGCTGTCTGAAAAAACGTGTTTATCTCGGGCTGAAAAACACGTTTTGAAAAGTGTGCTGTTACTGCCCCATAACTTACATGGGGTTGACCAAACTTGCAGAAACATGTTTATTTCTTCTGAAAAACATGTTTTGACACTGTCAGCACACTGGGGTTAAGACCTGAGTGTGTGGGCTCTTCTGAGCCTTGCAGTTATATAGGGATACAGCTGTCAGAAAAAACGCGTTTATTTCGGGCTGAAAAACACGTTTTGAAAAGTGAGCTGTTACTGCCCCATAAGTTACATGGGGTTGACCAAACTTGCAGAAACATGTTTATTTCTGCTGAAAAACATGTTTTGACACTGTAAGCACACTGGGGTTAAGACCTGAGTGTGTGGGCTCTTCTGAGCCTTGCAGTTACATAGGGATACAGCTGTCTGAAAAAACGCGTTTATTTCGGGCTGAAAAACACGTTTTGAAAAGTGTGCTGTTACCACCCCATAACTTACATGGGGTTGACCAAACTTGCAGAAACATGTTTATTTCTGCTGAAAAACATGTTTTGACACTTTCAGCACACTGGGGTTAAGACCTGAGTGTGTGGGCTCTTCTGAGCCTTGCAGTTACATAGGGATACAGCTGTCTGAAAAAACGCGTTTATTTCGGGCTGAAAAACACGTTTTGAAAAGTGTGCTGTTACTACCCCATAACTTACATGGGGTTGACCAAACTTGCAGAAACATGTTTATTTCTGCTGAAAAACATGTTTTGACACTTTCAGCACACTGGGGTTAAGACCTGAGTGTGTGGGCTCTTCTGAGCCTTGCAGTTACATAGGGATACAGCTGTCTGAAAAAACGCGTTTATTTCGGGCTGAAAAACACGTTTTGAAAAGTGAGCTGTTACTGCCCCATAAGTTACATGGGGTTGACCAAACTTGCAGAAACATGTTTATTTCTGCTGAAAAACATGTTTTGACACTTTCAGCACACTGGGGTTAAGACCTGAGTTTGTGGGCTCTTCTGAGCCTTGCAGTTACATAGGGATACAGCTGTCTGAAAAAACGCGTTTATTTCGGGCTGAAAAACACGTCTTGAAAAGTGAGCTGTTACTGACCCATAACTTACATGGGGTTGACCAAACATGCAGAAACATGTTTATTTCTGCTGAAAAACATGTTTTGACACTTTCAGCACACTGGGGTTAAGACCTGAGTTTGTGGGCTCTTCTGAGCCTTGCAGTTACATAGGGATACAGCTGTCTGAAAAAACGCGTTTATTTCGGGCTGAAAAACACGTTTTGAAAAGTGAGCTGTTACTGACCCATAACTTACATGGGGTTGACCAAACTTGCAGAAACATGTTTATTTCTGCTGAAAAACATGTTTTGACACTTTCAGCACACTGGGGTTAAGACCTGAGTGTGTGGGCTCTTCTGAGCCTTGCAGTTACATAGGGATACAGCTGTCTGAAAAAACGCGTTTATTTCGGGCTGAAAAACACGTTTTGAAAAGTGTGCTGTTACTACCCCATAACTTACATGGGGTTGACCAAACTTGCAGAAACATGTTTATTTCTGCTGAAAAACATGTTTTGACACTTTCAGCACACTGGGGTTAAGACCTGAGTGTGTGGGCTCTTCTGAGCCTTGCAGTTACATAGGGATACAGCTGTCTGAAAAAACGCGTTTATTTCGGGCTGAAAAACACGTTTTGAAAAGTGTGCTGTTACTACCCCATAACTTACATGGGGTTGACCAAACTTGCAGAAACATGTTTATTTCTGCTGAAAAACATGTTTTGACACTTTCAGCACACTGGGGTTAAGACCTGAGTGTGTGGGCTCTTCTGAGCCTTGCAGTTACATAGGGATACAGCTGTCTGAAAAAACGCGTTTATTTCGGGCTGAAAAACACGTTTTGAAAAGTGAGCTGTTACTGCCCCATAAGTTACATGGGGTTGACCAAACTTGCAGAAACATGTTTATTTCTGCTGAAAAACATGTTTTGACACTTTCAGCACACTGGGGTTAAGACCTGAGTTTGTGGGCTCTTCTGAGCCTTGCAGTTACATAGGGATACAGCTGTCTGAAAAAACGCGTTTATTTCGGGCTGAAAAACACGTCTTGAAAAGTGAGCTGTTACCGACCCATAACTTACATGGGGTTGACCAAACATGCAGAAACATGTTTATTTCTGCTGAAAAACATGTTTTGACACTTTCAGCACACTGGGGTTAAGACCTGAGTTTGTGGGCTCTTCTGAGCCTTGCAGTTACATAGGGATACAGCTGTCTGAAAAAACGCGTTTATTTCGGGCTGAAAAACACGTTTTGAAAAGTGTGCTGTTACTACCCCATAACTTACATGGGGTTGACCAAACTTGCAGAAACATGTTTATTTCTGCTGAAAAACATGTTTTGACACTTTCAGCACACTGGGGTTAAGACCTGAGTGTGTGGGCTCTTCTGAGCCTTGCAGTTACATAGGGATACAGCTGTCTGAAAAAACGCGTTTATTTCGGGCTGAAAAACACGTTTTGAAAAGTGAGCTGTACTGCCCCATAAGTTACATGGGGTTGACCAAACTTGCAGAAACATGTTTATTTCTGCTGAAAAACATGTTTTGACACTTTCAGCACACTGGGGTTAAGACCTGAGTTTGTGGGCTCTTCTGAGCCTTGCAGTTACATAGGGATACAGCTGTCTGAAAAAACGCGTTTATTTCGGGCTGAAAAACACGTCTTGAAAAGTGAGCTGTTACTGACCCATAACTTACATGGGGTTGACCAAACTTGCAGAAACATGTTTATTTCTGCTGAAAAACATGTTTTGACACTTTCAGCACACTGGGGTTAAGACCTGAGTGTGTGGGCTCTTCTGAGCCTTGCAGTTACATAGGGATACAGCTGTCTGAAAAAATGTGTTTATCTCGGGCTGAAAAACACGTTTTGAAAAGTGTGCTGTTACTGCCCCATAACTTACATGGGGTTGACCAAACTTGCAGAAACATGTTTATTTCTTCTGAAAAACATGTTTTGACACTGTCAGCACACTGGGGTTAAGACCTGAGTGTGTGGGCTCTTCTGAGCCTTGCAGTTACATAGGGATACAGCTGTCAGAAAAAACGCGTTTATTTCGGGCTGAAAAACACGTTTTGAAAAGTGAGCTGTTACTGCCCCATAAGTTACATGGGGTTGACCAAACTTGCAGAAACATGTTTATTTCTGCTGAAAAACATGTTTTGACACTGTCAGCACACTGGGGTTAAGACCTGAGTGTGTGGGCTCTTCTGAGCCTTGCAGTTACATAGGGATACAGCTGTCTGAAAAAACGCGTTTATTTCGGGCTGAAAAACACGTTTTGAAAAGTGAGCTGTTACTGACCCATAACTTACATGGGGTTGACCAAACTTGCAGAAACATGTTTATTTCTGCTGAAAAACATGTTTTGACACTTTCAGCACACTGGGGTTAAGACCTGAGTGTGTGGGCTCTTCTGAGCCTTGCAGTTACATAGGGATACAGCTGTCTGAAAAAACGTGTTTATTTCGGGCTGAAAAACACGTTTTGAAAAGTGACCTGTTACTGCCCCATAAGATACATGGGGTTGACCAAACTTGCAGAAACATGTTTATTTCTGCTGAAAAACATGTTTTGACACTTTCAGCACACTGGGGTTAAGACCTGAGTGTGTGGGCTCTTCTGAGCCTTGCAGTTACATAGGGATACAGCTGTCTGAAAAAACGTGTTTATCTCGGGCTGAAAAACACGTTTTGAAAAGTGTGCTGTTACTGCCCCATAACTTACATGGGGTTGACCAAACTTGCAGAAACATGTTTATTTCTTCTGAAAAACATGTTTTGACACTGTCAGCACACTGGGGTTAAGACCTGAGTGTGTGGGCTCTTCTGAGCCTTGCAGTTATATAGGGATACAGCTGTCAGAAAAAACGCGTTTATTTCGGGCTGAAAAACACGTTTTGAAAAGTGAGCTGTTACTGCCCCATAAGTTACATGGGGTTGACCAAACTTGCAGAAACATGTTTATTTCTGGTGAAAAACATGTTTTGACACTGTCAGCACACTGGGGTTAAGACCTGAGTGTGTGGGCTCTTCTGAGCCTTGCAGTTACATAGGGATACAGCTGTCTGAAAAAACGCGTTTATTTCGGGCTGAAAAACACGTTTTGAAAAGTGTGCTGTTACCACCCCATAACTTACATGGGGTTGACCAAACTTGCAGAAACATGTTTATTTCTGCAGAAAAACATGTTTTGACACTTTCAGCACACTGGGGTTAAGACCTGAGTGTGTGGGCTCTTCTGAGCCTTGCAGTTACATAGGGATACAGCTGTCTGAAAAAACGCGTTTATTTCGGGCTGAAAAACACGTTTTGAAAAGTGTGCTGTTACCACCCCATAACTTACATGGGGTTGACCAAACTTGCAGAAACATGTTTATTTCTGCTGAAAAACATGTTTTGACACTTTCAGCACACTGGGGTTAAGACCTGAGTGTGTGGGCTCTTCTGAGCCTTGCAGTTACATAGGGATACAGCTGTCTGAAAAAACGCGTTTATTTCGGGCTGAAAAACACGTTTTGAAAAGTGTGCTGTTACTACCCCATAACTTACATGGGGTTGACCAAACTTGCAGAAACATGTTTATTTCTGCTGAAAAACATGTTTTGACACTTTCAGCACACTGGGGTTAAGACCTGAGTGTGTGGGCTCTTCTGAGCCTTGCAGTTACATAGGGATACAGCTGTCTGAAAAAACGCGTTTATTTCGGGCTGAAAAACACGTTTTGAAAAGTGAGCTGTTACTGCCCCATAAGTTACATGGGGTTGACCAAACTTGCAGAAACATGTTTATTTCTGCTGAAAAACATGTTTTGACACTGTCAGCACACTGGGGTTAAGACCTGAGTGTGTGGGCTCTTCTGAGCCTTGCAGTTATATAGGGATACAGCTGTCAGAAAAAACGCATTTATTTCGGGCTGAAAAACACGTTTTGAAAAGTGAGCTGTTACTGCCCCATAAGTTACATGGGGTTGACCAAACTTGCAGAAACATGTTTATTTCTGCTGAAAAACATGTTTTGACACTGTCAGCACACTGGGGTTAAGACCTGAGTGTGTGGGCTCTTCTGAGCCTTGCAGTTACATAGGGATACAGCTGTCTGAAAAAACGCGTTTATTTCGGGCTGAAAAACACGTTTTGAAAAGTGTGCTGTTACTACCCCATAACTTACATGGGGTTGACCAAACTTGCAGAAACATGTTTATTTCTGCTGAAAAACATGTTTTGACACTTTCAGCACACTGGGGTTAAGACCTGAGTGTGTGGGCTCTTCTGAGCCTTGCAGTTACATAGGGATACAGCTGTCTGAAAAAACGCGTTTATTTCGGGCTGAAAAACACGTTTTGAAAAGTGAGCTGTTACTGCCCCATAAGTTACATGGGGTTGACCAAACTTGCAGAAACATGTTTATTTCTGCTGAAAAACATGTTTTGACACTGTCAGCACACTGGGGTTAAGACCTGAGTGTGTGGGCTCTTCTGAGCCTTGCAGTTATATAGGGATACAGCTGTCAGAAAAAACGCGTTTATTTCGGGCTGAAAAACACGTTTTGAAAAGTGAGCTGTTACTGCCCCATAAGTTACATGGGGTTGACCAAACTTGCAGAAACATGTTTATTTCTGCTGAAAAACATGTTTTGACACTGTCAGCACACTGGGGTTAAGACCTGAGTGTGTGGGCTCTTCTGAGCCTTGCAGTTACATAGGGATACAGCTGTCTGAAAAAACGCGTTTATTTCGGGCTGAAAAACACGTTTTGAAAAGTGAGCTGTACTGCCCCATAAGATACATGGGGTTGACCAAACTTGCAGAAACATGTTTATTTCTGCTGAAAAACATGTTTTGACACTTTCTGCACAGTGGGGTTAAGACCTGAGTGTGTGGGCTCTTCTGAGCCTTGCAGTTACATAGGGATACAGCTGTCTGAAAAAACGCGTTTATTTCGGGCTGAAAAACACGTTTTGAAAAGTGAGCTGTTACTGCCCCATAAGTTACATGGGGTTGACCAAACTTGTAGAAACATGTTTATTTCTGCTGAAAAACATGTTTTGACACTGTCAGCACACTGGGGTTAAGACCTGAGTGTGTGGGCTCTTCTGAGCCTTGCAGTTATATAGGGATACAGCTGTCAGAAAAAACGCGTTTATTTCGGGCTGAAAAACACGTTTTGAAAAGTGAGCTGTTACTGCCCCATAAGTTACATGGGGTTGACCAAACTTGCAGAAACATGTTTATTTCTGCTGAAAAACATGTTTTGACACTGTCAGCACACTGGGGTTAAGACCTGAGTGTGTGGGCTCTTCTGAGCCTTGCAGTTACATAGGGATACAGCTGTCTGAAAAAACGCGTTTATTTCGGGCTGAAAAACACGTTTTGAAAAGTGAGCTGTACTGCCCCATAAGATACATGGGGTTGACCAAACTTGCAGAAACATGTTTATTTCTGCTGAAAAACATGTTTTGACACTTTCAGCACACTGGGGTTAAGACCTGAGTGTGTGGGCTCTTCTGAGCCTTGCAGTTACATAGGGATACAGCTGTCTGAAAAAACGCGTTTATTTCGGGCTGAAAAACACGTTTTGAAAAGTGTGCTGTTACTACCCCATAACTTACATGGGGTTGACCAAACTTGCAGAAACATGTTTATTTCTGCTGAAAAACATGTTTTGACACTTTCAGCACACTGGGGTTAAGACCTGAGTGTGTGGGCTCTTCTGAGCCTTGCAGTTACATAGGGATACAGCTGTCTGAAAAAACGCGTTTATTTCGGGCTGAAAAACACGTTTTGAAAAGTGAGCTGTTACTGCCCCATAAGTTACATGGGGTTGACCAAACTTGCAGAAACATGTTTATTTCTGCTGAAAAACATGTTTTGACACTTTCAGCACACTGGGGTTAAGACCTGAGTTTGTGGGCTCTTCTGAGCCTTGCAGTTACATAGGGATACAGCTGTCTGAAAAAACGCGTTTATTTCGGGCTGAAAAACACGTCTTGAAAAGTGAGCTGTTACTGACCCATAACTTACATGGGGTTGACCAAACTTGCAGAAACATGTTTATTTCTTCTGAAAAACATGTTTTGACACTGTCAGCACACTGGGGTTAAGACCTGAGTGTGTGGGCTCTTCTGAGCCTTGCAGTTATATAGGGATACAGCTGTCAGAAAAAACGCGTTTATTTCGGGCTGAAAAACACGTTTTGAAAAGTGAGCTGTTACTGCCCCATAAGTTACATGGGGTTGACCAAACTTGCAGAAACATGTTTATTTCTGCTGAAAAACATGTTTTGACACTGTCAGCACACTGGGGTTAAGACCTGAGTGTGTGGGCTCTTCTGAGCCTTGCAGTTACATAGGGATACAGCTGTCTGAAAAAACGCGTTTATCTCGGGCTGAAAAACACGTTTTGAAAAGTGTGCTGTTACCACCCCATAACTTACATGGGGTTGACCAAACTTGCAGAAACATGTTTATTTCTGCTGAAAAACATGTTTTGACACTTTCAGCACACTGGGGTTAAGACCTGAGTGTGTGGGCTCTTCTGAGCCTTGCAGTTACATAGGGATACAGCTGTCTGAAAAAACGCGTTTATTTCGGGCTGAAAAACACGTTTTGAAAAGTGTGCTGTTACTACCCCATAACTTACATGGGGTTGACCAAACTTGCAGAAACATGTTTATTTCTGCTGAAAAACATGTTTTGACACTTTCAGCACACTGGGGTTAAGACCTGAGTGTGTGGGCTCTTCTGAGCCTTGCAGTTACATAGGGATACAGCTGTCTGAAAAAACGCGTTTATTTCGGGCTGAAAAACACGTTTTGAAAAGTGAGCTGTTACTGCCCCATAAGTTACATGGGGTTGACCAAACTTGCAGAAACATGTTTATTTCTGCTGAAAAACATGTTTTGACACTTTCAGCACACTGGGGTTAAGACCTGAGTTTGTGGGCTCTTCTGAGCCTTGCAGTTACATAGGGATACAGCTGTCTGAAAAAACGCGTTTATTTCGGGCTGAAAAACACGTCTTGAAAAGTGAGCTGTTACTGACCCATAACTTACATGGGGTTGACCAAACTTGCAGAAACATGTTTATTTCTGCTGAAAAACATGTTTTGACACTTTCAGCACACTGGGGTTAAGACCTGAGTGTGTGGGCTCTTCTGAGCCTTGCAGTTACATAGGGATACAGCTGTCTGAAAAAACGTGTTTATCTCGGGCTGAAAAACACGTTTTGAAAAGTGTGCTGTTACTGCCCCATAACTTACATGGGGTTGACCAAACTTGCAGAAACATGTTTATTTCTTCTGAAAAACATGTTTTGACACTGTCAGCACACTGGGGTTAAGACCTGAGTGTGTGGGCTCTTCTGAGCCTTGCAGTTACATAGGGATACAGCTGTCAGAAAAAACGCGTTTATTTCGGGCTGAAAAACACGTTTTGAAAAGTGAGCTGTTACTGCCCCATAACTTACATGGGGTTGACCAAACTTGCAGAAACATGTTTATTTCTGCTGAAAAACATGTTTTGACACTTTCAGCACACTGGGGTTAAGACCTGAGTGTGTGGGCTCTACTGAGCCTTGCAGTTACATAGGGATACAGCTGTCTGAAAAAACGCGTTTATTTCGGGCTGAAAAACACGTTTTGAAAAGTGAGCTGTTAATGCCCCATAAGTTACATTGGGTTGTCCAAACTTGCAGAAACATGTTTATTTCTGCTGAAAAACATGTTTTGACACTTTCAGCACACTGGGGTTAAGACCTGAGTGTGTGGGCTCTTCTGAGCCTTGCAGTTACATAGGGATACAGCTGTCTGAAAAAACGTGTTTATTTCGGGCTGAAAAACACGTTTTGAAAAGTGACCTGTTACTGCCCCATAAGATACATGGGGTTGACCAAACTTGCAGAAACATGTTTATTTCTGCTGAAAAACATGTTTTGACACTTTCTGCACAGTGGGGTTAAGACCTGAGTGTGTGGGCTCTTCTGAGCCTTGCAGTTACATAGGGATACAGCTGTCTGAAAAAACGTGTTTATTTCGGGCTGAAAAACACGTTTTGAAAAGTGTGCTGTTACTACCCCATAACTTACATGGGGTTGACCAAACTTGCAGAAACATGTTTATTTCTGCTGAAAAACATGTTTTGACACTTTCAGCACACTGGGGTTAAGACCTGAGTGTGTGGGCTCTTCTGAGCCTTGCAGTTACATAGGGATACAGCTGTCTGAAAAAACGTGTTTATCTCGGGCTGAAAAACACGTTTTGAAAAGTGTGCTGTTACTGCCCCATAACTTACATGGGGTTGACCAAACTTGCAGAAACATGTTTATTTCTGCTGAAAAACATGTTTTGACACTTTCAGCACACTGGGGTTAAGACCTGAGTTTGTGGGCTCTTCTGAGCCTTGCAGTTACATAGGGATACAGCTGTCTGAAAAAACGCGTTTATTTCGGGCTGAAAAACACGTTTTGAAAAGTGAGCTGTTACTGACCCATAACTTACATGGGGTTGACCAAACTTGCAGAAACATGTTTATTTCTGCTGAAAAACATGTTTTGACACTTTCAGCACACTGGGGTTAAGACCTGAGTGTGTGGGCTCTTCTGAGCCTTGCAGTTACATAGGGATACAGCTGTCTGAAAAAACGTGTTTATCTCGGGCTGAAAAACACGTTTTGAAAAGTGTGCTGTTACTGCCCCATAACTTACATGGGGTTGACCAAACTTGCAGAAACATGTTTATTTCTTCTGAAAAACATGTTTTGACACTGTCAGCACACTGGGGTTAAGACCTGAGTGTGTGGGCTCTTCTGAGCCTTGCAGTTATATAGGGATACAGCTGTCAGAAAAAACGCGTTTATTTCGGGCTGAAAAACACGTTTTGAAAAGTGAGCTGTTACTGCCCCATAAGTTACATGGGGTTGACCAAACTTGCAGAAACATGTTTAATTCTGCTGAAAAACATGTTTTGACACTGTCAGCACACTGGGGTTAAGACCTGAGTGTGTGGGCTCTTCTGAGCCTTGCAGTTACATAGGGATACAGCTGTCTGAAAAAACGCGTTTATTTCGGGCTGAAAAACACGTTTTGAAAAGTGTGCTGTTACCACCCCATAACTTACATGGGGTTGACCAAACTTGCAGAAACATGTTTATTTCTGCTGAAAAACATGTTTTGACACTTTCAGCACACTGGGGTTAAGACCTGAGTGTGTGGGCTCTTCTGAGCCTTGCAGTTACATAGGGATACAGCTGTCTGAAAAAACGCGTTTATTTCGGGCTGAAAAACACGTTTTGAAAAGTGTGCTGTTACTACCCCATAACTTACATGGGGTTGACCAAACTTGCAGAAACATGTTTATTTCTGCTGAAAAACATGTTTTGACACTTTCAGCACACTGGGGTTAAGACCTGAGTGTGTGGGCTCTTCTGAGCCTTGCAGTTACATAGGGATACAGCTGTCTGAAAAAACGCGTTTATTTCGGGCTGAAAAACACGTTTTGAAAAGTGAGCTGTTACTGCCCCATAAGTTACATGGGGTTGACCAAACTTGCAGAAACATGTTTATTTCTGCTGAAAAACATGTTTTGACACTGTCAGCACACTGGGGTTAAGACCTGAGTGTGTGGGCTCTTCTGAGCCTTGCAGTTATATAGGGATACAGCTGTCAGAAAAAACGCATTTATTTCGGGCTGAAAAACACGTTTTGAAAAGTGAGCTGTTACTGCCCCATAAGTTACATGGGGTTGACCAAACTTGCAGAAACATGTTTATTTCTGCTGAAAAACATGTTTTGACACTGTCAGCACACTGGGGTTAAGACCTGAGTGTGTGGGCTCTTCTGAGCCTTGCAGTTACATAGGGATACAGCTGTCTGAAAAAACGCGTTTATTTCGGGCTGAAAAACACGTTTTGAAAAGTGTGCTGTTACTACCCCATAACTTACATGGGGTTGACCAAACTTGCAGAAACATGTTTATTTCTGCTGAAAAACATGTTTTGACACTTTCAGCACACTGGGGTTAAGACCTGAGTGTGTGGGCTCTTCTGAGCCTTGCAGTTACATAGGGATACAGCTGTCTGAAAAAACGCGTTTATTTCGGGCTGAAAAACACGTTTTGAAAAGTGAGCTGTTACTGCCCCATAAGTTACATGGGGTTGACCAAACTTGCAGAAACATGTTTATTTCTGCTGAAAAACATGTTTTGACACTGTCAGCACACTGGGGTTAAGACCTGAGTGTGTGGGCTCTTCTGAGCCTTGCAGTTATATAGGGATACAGCTGTCAGAAAAAACGCGTTTATTTCGGGCTGAAAAACACGTTTTGAAAAGTGAGCTGTTACTGCCCCATAAGTTACATGGGGTTGACCAAACTTGCAGAAACATGTTTATTTCTGCTGAAAAACATGTTTTGACACTGTCAGCACACTGGGGTTAAGACCTGAGTGTGTGGGCTCTTCTGAGCCTTGCAGTTACATAGGGATACAGCTGTCTGAAAAAACGCGTTTATTTCGGGCTGAAAAACACGTTTTGAAAAGTGAGCTGTACTGCCCCATAAGATACATGGGGTTGACCAAACTTGCAGAAACATGTTTATTTCTGCTGAAAAACATGTTTTGACACTTTCTGCACAGTGGGGTTAAGACCTGAGTGTGTGGGCTCTTCTGAGCCTTGCAGTTACATAGGGATACAGCTGTCTGAAAAAACGCGTTTATTTCGGGCTGAAAAACACGTTTTGAAAAGTGTGCTGTTACTACCCCATAACTTACATGGGGTTGACCAAACTTGCAGAAACATGTTTATTTCTGCTGAAAAACATGTTTTGACACTTTCAGCACACTGGGGTTAAGACCTGAGTGTGTGGGCTCTTCTGAGCCTTGCAGTTACATAGGGATACAGCTGTCTGAAAAAACGTGTTTATCTCGGGCTGAAAAACACGTTTTGAAAAGTGTGCTGTTACTGCCCCATAACTTACATGGGGTTGACCAAACTTGCAGAAACATGTTTATTTCTGCTGAAAAACATGTTTTGACACTTTCAGCACACTGGGGTTAAGACCTGAGTTTGTGGGCTCTTCTGAGCCTTGCAGTTACATAGGGATACAGCTGTCTGAAAAAACGCGTTTATTTCGGGCTGAAAAACACGTTTTGAAAAGTGAGCTGTTACTGACCCATAACTTACATGGGGTTGACCAAACTTGCAGAAACATGTTTATTTCTGCTGAAAAACATGTTTTGACACTTTCAGCACACTGGGGTTAAGACCTGAGTGTGTGGGCTCTTCTGAGCCTTGCAGTTACATAGGGATACAGCTGTCTGAAAAAACGCGTTTATTTCGGGCTGAAAAACACGTTTTGAAAAGTGTGCTGTTACCACCCCATAACTTACATGGGGTTGACCAAACTTGCAGAAACATGTTTATTTCTGCTGAAAAACATGTTTTGACACTTTCAGCACACTGGGGTTAAGACCTGAGTGTGTGGGCTCTTCTGAGCCTTGCAGTTACATAGGGATACAGCTGTCTGAAAAAACGCGTTTATTTCGGGCTGAAAAACACGTTTTGAAAAGTGTGCTGTTACTACCCCATAACTTACATGGGGTTGACCAAACTTGCAGAAACATGTTTATTTCTGCTGAAAAACATGTTTTGACACTTTCAGCACACTGGGGTTAAGACCTGAGTGTGTGGGCTCTTCTGAGCCTTGCAGTTACATAGGGATACAGCTGTCTGAAAAAACGCGTTTATTTCGGGCTGAAAAACACGTTTTGAAAAGTGAGCTGTTACTGCCCCATAAGTTACATGGGGTTGACCAAACTTGCAGAAACATGTTTATTTCTGCTGAAAAACATGTTTTGACACTTTCAGCACACTGGGGTTAAGACCTGAGTTTGTGGGCTCTTCTGAGCCTTGCAGTTACATAGGGATACAGCTGTCTGAAAAAACGCGTTTATTTCGGGCTGAAAAACACGTCTTGAAAAGTGAGCTGTTACTGACCCATAACTTACATGGGGTTGACCAAACTTGCAGAAACATGTTTATTTCTGCTGAAAAACATGTTTTGACACTTTCAGCACACTGGGGTTAAGACCTGAGTGTGTGGGCTCTTCTGAGCCTTGCAGTTACATAGGGATACAGCTGTCTGAAAAAACGTGTTTATCTCGGGCTGAAAAACACGTTTTGAAAAGTGTGCTGTTACTGCCCCATAACTTACATGGGGTTGACCAAACTTGCAGAAACATGTTTATTTCTTCTGAAAAACATGTTTTGACACTGTCAGCACACTGGGGTTAAGACCTGAGTGTGTGGGCTCTTCTGAGCCTTGCAGTTACATAGGGATACAGCTGTCAGAAAAAACGCGTTTATTTCGGGCTGAAAAACACGTTTTGAAAAGTGAGCTGTTACTGCCCCATAACTTACATGGGGTTGACCAAACTTGCAGAAACATGTTTATTTCTGCTGAAAAACATGTTTTGACACTTTCAGCACACTGGGGTTAAGACCTGAGTGTGTGGGCTCTACTGAGCCTTGCAGTTACATAGGGATACAGCTGTCTGAAAAAACGCGTTTATTTCGGGCTGAAAAACACGTTTTGAAAAGTGAGCTGTTAATGCCCCATAAGTTACATTGGGTTGTCCAAACTTGCAGAAACATGTTTATTTCTGCTGAAAAACATGTTTTGACACTTTCAGCACACTGGGGTTAAGACCTGAGTGTGTGGGCTCTTCTGAGCCTTGCAGTTACATAGGGATACAGCTGTCTGAAAAAACGTGTTTATTTCGGGCTGAAAAACACGTTTTGAAAAGTGACCTGTTACTGCCCCATAAGATACATGGGGTTGACCAAACTTGCAGAAACATGTTTATTTCTGCTGAAAAACATGTTTTGACACTTTCTGCACAGTGGGGTTAAGACCTGAGTGTGTGGGCTCTTCTGAGCCTTGCAGTTACATAGGGATACAGCTGTCTGAAAAAACGTGTTTATTTCGGGCTGAAAAACACGTTTTGAAAAGTGTGCTGTTACTACCCCATAACTTACATGGGGTTGACCAAACTTGCAGAAACATGTTTATTTCTGCTGAAAAACATGTTTTGACACTTTCAGCACACTGGGGTTAAGACCTGAGTGTGTGGGCTCTTCTGAGCCTTGCAGTTACATAGGGATACAGCTGTCTGAAAAAACGTGTTTATCTCGGGCTGAAAAACACGTTTTGAAAAGTGTGCTGTTACTGCCCCATAACTTACATGGGGTTGACCAAACTTGCAGAAACATGTTTATTTCTGCTGAAAAACATGTTTTGACACTTTCAGCACACTGGGGTTAAGACCTGAGTTTGTGGGCTCTTCTGAGCCTTGCAGTTACATAGGGATACAGCTGTCTGAAAAAACGCGTTTATTTCGGGCTGAAAAACACGTTTTGAAAAGTGAGCTGTTACTGACCCATAACTTACATGGGGTTGACCAAACTTGCAGAAACATGTTTATTTCTGCTGAAAAACATGTTTTGACACTTTCAGCACACTGGGGTTAAGACCTGAGTGTGTGGGCTCTTCTGAGCCTTGCAGTTACATAGGGATACAGCTGTCTGAAAAAACGTGTTTATCTCGGGCTGAAAAACACGTTTTGAAAAGTGTGCTGTTACTGCCCCATAACTTACATGGGGTTGACCAAACTTGCAGAAACATGTTTATTTCTTCTGAAAAACATGTTTTGACACTGTCAGCACACTGGGGTTAAGACCTGAGTGTGTGGGCTCTTCTGAGCCTTGCAGTTATATAGGGATACAGCTGTCAGAAAAAACGCGTTTATTTCGGGCTGAAAAACACGTTTTGAAAAGTGAGCTGTTACTGCCCCATAAGTTACATGGGGTTGACCAAACTTGCAGAAACATGTTTAATTCTGCTGAAAAACATGTTTTGACACTGTCAGCACACTGGGGTTAAGACCTGAGTGTGTGGGCTCTTCTGAGCCTTGCAGTTACATAGGGATACAGCTGTCTGAAAAAACGCGTTTATTTCGGGCTGAAAAACACGTTTTGAAAAGTGTGCTGTTACCACCCCATAACTTACATGGGGTTGACCAAACTTGCAGAAACATGTTTATTTCTGCTGAAAAACATGTTTTGACACTTTCAGCACACTGGGGTTAAGACCTGAGTGTGTGGGCTCTTCTGAGCCTTGCAGTTACATAGGGATACAGCTGTCTGAAAAAACGCGTTTATTTCGGGCTGAAAAACACGTTTTGAAAAGTGTGCTGTTACTACCCCATAACTTACATGGGGTTGACCAAACTTGCAGAAACATGTTTATTTCTGCTGAAAAACATGTTTTGACACTTTCAGCACACTGGGGTTAAGACCTGAGTGTGTGGGCTCTTCTGAGCCTTGCAGTTACATAGGGATACAGCTGTCTGAAAAAACGCGTTTATTTCGGGCTGAAAAACACGTTTTGAAAAGTGAGCTGTTACTGCCCCATAAGTTACATGGGGTTGACCAAACTTGCAGAAACATGTTTATTTCTGCTGAAAAACATGTTTTGACACTGTCAGCACACTGGGGTTAAGACCTGAGTGTGTGGGCTCTTCTGAGCCTTGCAGTTATATAGGGATACAGCTGTCAGAAAAAACGCATTTATTTCGGGCTGAAAAACACGTTTTGAAAAGTGAGCTGTTACTGCCCCATAAGTTACATGGGGTTGACCAAACTTGCAGAAACATGTTTATTTCTGCTGAAAAACATGTTTTGACACTGTCAGCACACTGGGGTTAAGACCTGAGTGTGTGGGCTCTTCTGAGCCTTGCAGTTACATAGGGATACAGCTGTCTGAAAA
The DNA here is from genome assembly GCF_040954835.1 of Lepisosteus oculatus. NCBI lineage: Eukaryota > Metazoa > Chordata > Actinopteri > Semionotiformes > Lepisosteidae > Lepisosteus > Lepisosteus oculatus. The sequence goes on from NW_027168074.1 coordinate 45,425, forward strand.
AACGCGTTTATTTCGGGCTGAAAAACACGTTTTGAAAAGTGTGCTGTTACTACCCCATAACTTACATGGGGTTGACCAAACTTGCAGAAACATGTTTATTTCTGCTGAAAAACATGTTTTGACACTTTCAGCACACTGGGGTTAAGACCTGAGTGTGTGGGCTCTTCTGAGCCTTGCAGTTACATAGGGATACAGCTGTCTGAAAAAACGCGTTTATTTCGGGCTGAAAAACACGTTTTGAAAAGTGAGCTGTTACTGCCCCATAAGTTACATGGGGTTGACCAAACTTGCAGAAACATGTTTATTTCTGCTGAAAAACATGTTTTGACACTGTCAGCACACTGGGGTTAAGACCTGAGTGTGTGGGCTCTTCTGAGCCTTGCAGTTATATAGGGATACAGCTGTCAGAAAAAACGCGTTTATTTCGGGCTGAAAAACACGTTTTGAAAAGTGAGCTGTTACTGCCCCATAAGTTACATGGGGTTGACCAAACTTGCAGAAACATGTTTATTTCTGCTGAAAAACATGTTTTGACACTGTCAGCACACTGGGGTTAAGACCTGAGTGTGTGGGCTCTTCTGAGCCTTGCAGTTACATAGGGATACAGCTGTCTGAAAAAACGCGTTTATTTCGGGCTGAAAAACACGTTTTGAAAAGTGAGCTGTACTGCCCCATAAGATACATGGGGTTGACCAAACTTGCAGAAACATGTTTATTTCTGCTGAAAAACATGTTTTGACACTTTCTGCACAGTGGGGTTAAGACCTGAGTGTGTGGGCTCTTCTGAGCCTTGCAGTTACATAGGGATACAGCTGTCTGAAAAAACGCGTTTATTTCGGGCTGAAAAACACGTTTTGAAAAGTGTGCTGTTACTACCCCATAACTTACATGGGGTTGACCAAACTTGCAGAAACATGTTTATTTCTGCTGAAAAACATGTTTTGACACTTTCAGCACACTGGGGTTAAGACCTGAGTGTGTGGGCTCTTCTGAGCCTTGCAGTTACATAGGGATACAGCTGTCTGAAAAAACGTGTTTATCTCGGGCTGAAAAACACGTTTTGAAAAGTGTGCTGTTACTGCCCCATAACTTACATGGGGTTGACCAAACTTGCAGAAACATGTTTATTTCTGCTGAAAAACATGTTTTGACACTTTCAGCACACTGGGGTTAAGACCTGAGTTTGTGGGCTCTTCTGAGCCTTGCAGTTACATAGGGATACAGCTGTCTGAAAAAACGCGTTTATTTCGGGCTGAAAAACACGTTTTGAAAAGTGAGCTGTTACTGACCCATAACTTACATGGGGTTGACCAAACTTGCAGAAACATGTTTATTTCTGCTGAAAAACATGTTTTGACACTTTCAGCACACTGGGGTTAAGACCTGAGTGTGTGGGCTCTTCTGAGCCTTGCAGTTACATAGGGATACAGCTGTCTGAAAAAACGTGTTTATTTCGGGCTGAAAAACACGTTTTGAAAAGTGACCTGTTACTGCCCCATAAGATACATGGGGTTGACCAAACTTGCAGAAACATGTTTATTTCTGCTGAAAAACATGTTTTGACACTTTCAGCACACTGGGGTTAAGACCTGAGTGTGTGGGCTCTTCTGAGCCTTGCAGTTACATAGGGATACAGCTGTCTGAAAAAACGTGTTTATCTCGGGCTGAAAACACGTTTTGAAAAGTGTGCTGTTACTGCCCCATAACTACATGGGGTTGACCAAACTTGCAGAAACATGTTTATTTCTTCTGAAAAACATGTTTTTGACACTGTCAGCACACTGGGGTTAAGACCTGAGTGTGTGGGCTCTTCTGAGCCTTGCAGTTATATAGGGATACAGCTGTCAGAAAAAACGCGTTTATTTCGGGCTGAAAAACACGTTTTGAAAAGTGAGCTGTTACTGCCCCATAAGTTACATGGGGTTGACCAAACTTGCAGAAACATGTTTATTTCTGCTGAAAAACATGTTTTGACACTGTCAGCACACTGGGGTTAAGACCTGAGTGTGTGGGCTCTTCTGAGCCTTGCAGTTACATAGGGATACAGCTGTCTGAAAAAACGCGTTATCTCGGGCTGAAAAACACGTTTTGAAAAGTGTGCTGTTACCACCCCATAACTTACATGGGGTTGACCAAACTTGCAGAAACATGTTTATTTCTTGCTGAAAAACATGTTTTGACACTTTCAGCACACTGGGGGTTAAGACCTGAGTGTGTGGGCTCTTCTGAGCCTTGCAGTTACATAGGGATACAGCTGTCTGAAAAAACGCGTTTATTTCGGCTGAAAAACACGTTTTGAAAAGTGTGCTGTTACTACCCCATAACTTACATGGGGTTGACCAAACTTGCAGAAACATGTTTATTTCTGCTGAAAAACATGTTTTGACACTTTCAGCACACTGGGGTTAAGACCTGAGTGTGTGGGCTCTTCTGAGCCTTGCAGTTACATAGGGATACAGCTGTCTGAAAAAACGCGTTTATTTCGGGCTGAAAACACGTTTTGAAAAGTGAGCTGTTTACTGCCCATAAGTTACATGGGGTTGACCAAACTTGCAGAAACATGTTTATTTCTGCTGAAAAACATGTTTTGACACTTTCAGCACACTGGGGTTAAGACCTGAGTTTGTGGGCTCTTCTGAGCCTTGCAGTTACATAGGGATACAGCTGTCTGAAAAAACGCGTTTATTCGGGCTGAAAAACACGTCTTGAAAAGTGAGCTGTTACTGACCCATAACTTACATGGGGTTGACCAAACTTGCAGAAACATGTTTATTTCTGCTGAAAAACATGTTTTGACACTTTCAGCACACTGGGGTTAAGACCTGAGTGTGTGGGCTCTTCTGAGCCTTGCAGTTACATAGGGATACAGCTGTCTGAAAAAACGTGTTTATCTCGGGCTGAAAAACACGTTTTGAAAAGTGTGCTGTTACTGCCCCATAACTTACATGGGGTTGACCAAACTTGCAGAAACATGTTTATTTCTTCTGAAAAAACATGTTTTGACACTGTCAGCACACTGGGGTTAAGACCTGAGTGTGTGGGCTCTTCTGAGCCTTGCAGTTACATAGGGATACAGCTGTCAGAAAAAAACGCGTTTATTTCGGGCTGAAAAACACGTTTTGAAAAGTGAGCTGTTACTGCCCCATAACTTACATGGGTTGACCAAACTTGCAGAAACATGTTTATTTCTGCTGAAAAACATGTTTTGACACTTTCAGCACACTGGGGTTAAGACCTGAGTGTGTGGGCTCTACTGAGCCTTGCAGTTACATAGGGATACAGCTGTCTGAAAAAACGCGTTTATTTCGGGCTGAAAAACACGTTTTGGAAAAGTGAGCTGTTAATGCCCCATAAGTTACATTGGGTTGTCCAAACTTGCAGAAACATGTTTATTTCTGCTGAAAAACATGTTTTGACACTTTCAGCACACTGGGGTTAAGACCTGAGTGTGTGGGCTCTTCTGAGCCTTGCAGTTACATAGGGATACAGCTGTCTGAAAAAACGTGTTTATTTCGGGCTGAAAAACACGTTTTGAAAAGTGACCTGTTACTGCCCCATAAGATACATGGGGTTGACCAAACTTGCAGAAACATGTTTATTTCTGCTGAAAAACATGTTTTGACACTTTCTGCACAGTGGGGTTAAGACCTGAGTGTGTGGGCTCTTCTGAGCCTTGCAGTTACATAGGGATACAGCTGTCTGAAAAAACGCGTTTATTTCGGGCTGAAAAACACGTTTTGAAAAGTGTGCTGTTACTACCCCATAACTTACATGGGGTTGACCAAACTTGCAGAAACATGTTTATTTCTGCTGAAAAACATGTTTTGACACTTTCAGCACACTGGGGTTAAGACCTGAGTGTGTGGGCTCTTCTGAGCCTTGCAGTTACATAGGGATACAGCTGTCTGAAAAAACGTGTTTATCTCGGGCTGAAAAACACGTTTTGAAAAGTGTGCTGTTACTGCCCCATAACTTACATGGGGTTGACCAAACTTGCAGAAACATGTTTATTTCTGCTGAAAAACATGTTTTGACACTTTCAGCACACTGGGGTTAAGACCTGAGTTTGTGGGCTCTTCTGAGCCTTGCAGTTACATAGGGATACAGCTGTCTGAAAAAACGCGTTTATTTCGGGCTGAAAAACACGTTTTGAAAAGTGAGCTGTTACTGACCCATAACTTACATGGGGTTGACCAAACTTGCAGAAACATGTTTATTTCTGCTGAAAAACATGTTTTGACACTTTCAGCACACTGGGGTTAAGACCTGAGTGTGTGGGCTCTTCTGAGCCTTGCAGTTACATAGGGATACAGCTGTCTGAAAAAACGTGTTTATCTCGGGCTGAAAAACACGTTTTGAAAAGTGTGCTGTTACTGCCCCATAACTTACATGGGGTTGACCAAACTTGCAGAAACATGTTTATTTCTTCTGAAAAACATGTTTTGACACTGTCAGCACACTGGGGTTAAGACCTGAGTGTGTGGGCTCTTCTGAGCCTTGCAGTTATATAGGGATACAGCTGTCAGAAAAAACGCGTTTATTTCGGGCTGAAAAACACGTTTTGAAAAGTGAGCTGTTACTGCCCCATAAGTTACATGGGGTTGACCAAACTTGCAGAAACATGTTTAATTCTGCTGAAAAACATGTTTTGACACTGTCAGCACACTGGGGTTAAGACCTGAGTGTGTGGGCTCTTCTGAGCCTTGCAGTTACATAGGGATACAGCTGTCTGAAAAAACGCGTTTATTTCGGGCTGAAAAACACGTTTTGAAAAGTGTGCTGTTACCACCCCATAACTTACATGGGGTTGACCAAACTTGCAGAAACATGTTTATTTCTGCTGAAAAACATGTTTTGACACTTTCAGCACACTGGGGTTAAGACCTGAGTGTGTGGGCTCTTCTGAGCCTTGCAGTTACATAGGGATACAGCTGTCTGAAAAAACGCGTTTATTTCGGGCTGAAAAACACGTTTTGAAAAGTGTGCTGTTACTACCCCATAACTTACATGGGGTTGACCAAACTTGCAGAAACATGTTTATTTCTGCTGAAAAACATGTTTTGACACTTTCAGCACACTGGGGTTAAGACCTGAGTGTGTGGGCTCTTCTGAGCCTTGCAGTTACATAGGGATACAGCTGTCTGAAAAAACGCGTTTATTTCGGGCTGAAAAACACGTTTTGAAAAGTGAGCTGTTACTGCCCCATAAGTTACATGGGGTTGACCAAACTTGCAGAAACATGTTTATTTCTGCTGAAAAACATGTTTTGACACTGTCAGCACACTGGGGTTAAGACCTGAGTGTGTGGGCTCTTCTGAGCCTTGCAGTTATATAGGGATACAGCTGTCAGAAAAAACGCATTTATTTCGGGCTGAAAAACACGTTTTGAAAAGTGAGCTGTTACTGCCCCATAAGTTACATGGGGTTGACCAAACTTGCAGAAACATGTTTATTTCTGCTGAAAACATGTTTTGACACTGTCAGCACACTGGGGTTAAGACCTGTGTGTGTGGGCTCTTCTGAGCCTTGCAGTTACATAGGGATACAGCTGTCTGAAAAAACGCGTTTATTTCGGGCTGAAAAACACGTTTTGAAAAGTGTGCTGTTACCACCCCATAACTTACATGGGGTTGACCAAACTTGCAGAAACATGTTTATTTCTGCTGAAAAACATGTTTTGACACTTTCAGCACACTGGGGTTAAGACCTGAGTGTGTGGGTTCTTCTGAGCCTTGCAGTTACATAGGGATACAGCTGTCTGAAAAAACGCGTTTATTTCGGGCTGAAAAACACGTTTTGAAAAGTGTGCTGTTACTACCCCATAACTTACATGGGGTTGACCAAACTTGCAGAAACATGTTTATTTCTGCTGAAAAACATGTTTTGACACTTTCAGCACACTGGGGTTAAGACCTGAGTGTGTGGGCTCTTCTGAGCCTTGCAGTTACATAGGGATACAGCTGTCTGAAAAAACGCGTTTATTTCGGGCTGAAAAACACGTTTTGAAAAGTGAGCTGTTACTGCCCCATAAGTTACATGGGGTTGACCAAACTTGCAGAAACATGTTTATTTCTGCTGAAAAACATGTTTTGACACTTTCAGCACACTGGGGTTAAGACCTGAGTTTGTGGGCTCTTCTGAGCCTTGCAGTTACATAGGGATACAGCTGTCTGAAAAAACGCGTTTATTTCGGGCTGAAAAACACGTCTTGAAAAGTGAGCTGTTACTGACCCATAACTTACATGGGGTTGACCAAACTTGCAGAAACATGTTTATTTCTGCTGAAAAACATGTTTTGACACTTTCAGCACACTGGGGTTAAGACCTGAGTGTGTGGGCTCTTCTGAGCCTTGCAGTTACATAGGGATACAGCTGTCTGAAAAAACGTGTTTATCTCGGGCTGAAAAACACGTTTTGAAAAGTGTGCTGTTACTGCCCCATAACTTACATGGGGTTGACCAAACTTGCAGAAACATGTTTATTTCTTCTGAAAAACATGTTTTGACACTGTCAGCACACTGGGGTTCAGACCTGAGTGTGTGGGCTCTTCTGAGCCTTGCAGTTACATAGGGATACAGCTGTCAGAAAAAACGCGTTTATTTCGGGCTGAAAAACACGTTTTGAAAAGTGAGCTGTTACTGCCCCATAAGTTACATGGGGTTGACCAAACTTGCAGAAACATGTTTATTTCTGCTGAAAAACATGTTTTGACACTGTCAGCACACTGGGGTTAAGACCTGAGTGTGTGGGCTCTTCTGAGCCTTGCAGTTACATAGGGATACAGCTGTCTGAAAAAACGCGTTTATTTCGGGCTGAAAAACACGTTTTGCAAAGTGTGCTGTTACTACCCCATAACTTACATGGGGTTGACCAAACTTGCAGAAACATGTTTATTTCTGCTGAAAAACATGTTTTGACACTTTCAGCACACTGGGGTTAAGACCTGAGTGTGTGGGCTCTTCTGAGCCTTGCAGTTACATAGGGATACAGCTGTCTGAAAAAACGCGTTTATTTCGGGCTGAAAAACACGTTTTGAAAAGTGAGCTGTTACTGACCCATAACTTAAATGGGGTTGACCAAACTTGCAGAAACATGTTTATTTCTGCTGAAAAACATGTTTTGACACTTTCAGCACACTGGGGTTAAGACCTGAGTTTGTGGGCTCTTCTGAGCCTTGCAGTTACATAGGGATACAGCTGTCTGAAAAAACGCGTTTATTTCGGGCTGAAAACACGTTTTGAAAAGTGAGCTGTTACTGACCCATAACTTACATGGGGTTGACCAAACTTGCAGAAACATGTTTATTTCTGCTGAAAAACATGTTTTGACACTTTCAGCACACTGGGGTTAAGACCTGAGTGTGTGGGCTCTTCTGAGCCTTGCAGTTACATAGGGATACAGCTGTCTGAAAAAACGTGTTTATTTCGGGCTGAAAAACACGTTTTGAAAAGTGACCTGTTACTGCCCCATAAGATACATGGGGTTGACCAAACTTGCAGAAACATGTTTATTTCTGCTGAAAAACATGTTTTGACACTTTCTGCACAGTGGGGTTAAGACCTGAGTGTGTGGGCTCTTCTGAGCCTTGCAGTTACATAGGGATACAGCTGTCTGAAAAAACGCGTTTATTTCGGGCTGAAAAACACGTTTTGAAAAGTGTGCTGTTACTACCCCATAACTTACATGGGGTTGACCAAACTTGCAGAAACATGTTTATTTCTGCTGAAAAACATGTTTTGACACTTTCAGCACACTGGGGTTAAGACCTGAGTGTGTGGGCTCTTCTGAGCCTTGCAGTTACATAGGGATACAGCTGTCTGAAAAAACGTGTTTATCTCGGGCTGAAAAACACGTTTTGAAAAGTGTGCTGTTACTGCCCCATAACTTACATGGGGTTGACCAAACTTGCAGAAACATGTTTATTTCTGCTGAAAAACATGTTTTGACACTTTCAGCACACTGGGGTTAAGACCTGAGTTTGTGGGCTCTTCTGAGCCTTGCAGTTACATAGGGATACAACTGTCTGAAAAAACGCGTTTATTTCGGGCTGAAAAACACGTTTTGAAAAGTGAGCTGTTACTGACCCATAACTTACATGGGGTTGACCAAACTTGCAGAAACATGTTTATTTCTGCTGAAAAACATGTTTTGACACTTTCAGCACACTGGGGTTAAGACCTGAGTGTGTGGGCTCTTCTGAGCCTTGCAGTTACATAGGGATACAGCTGTCTGAAAAAAAGTGTTTATCTCGGGCTGAAAAACACGTTTTGAAAAGTGTGCTGTTACTGCCCCATAACTTACATGGGGTTGACCAAACTTGCAGAAACATGTTTATTTCTTCTGAAAAACATGTTTTGACACTGTCAGCACACTGGGGTTAAGACCTGAGTGTGTGGGCTTTTCTGAGCCTTGCAGTTATATAGGGATACAGCTGTCAGAAAAAACGCGTTTATTTCGGGCTGAAAAACACGTTTTGAAAAGTGAGCTGTTACTGCCCCATAAGTTACATGGGGTTGACCAAACTTGCAGAAAAATGTTTATTTCTGCTGAAAAACATGTTTTGAGACTGTCAGCACACTGGGGTTAAGACCTGAGTGTGTGGGCTCTTCTGAGCCTTGCAGTTACATAGGGATACAGCTGTCTGAAAAAACGCGTTTATTTCGGGCTGAAAAACACGTTTTGAAAAGTGTGCTGTTACCACCCCATAACTTACATGGGGTTGACCAAACTTGCAGAAACATGTTTATTTCTGCTGAAAAACATGTTTTGACACTTTCAGCACACTGGGGTTAAGACCTGAGTGTGTGGGCTCTTCTGAGCCTTGCAGTTACATAGGGATACAGCTGTCTGAAAAAACGTGTTTATCTCGGGCTGAAAAACACGTTTTGAAAAGTGTGCTGTTACTGCCCCATAACTTACATGGGGTTGACCAAACTTGCAGAAACATGTTTATTTCTGCTGAAAAACATGTTTTGACACTTTCAGCACACTGGGGTTAAGACCTGAGTTTGTGGGCTCTTCTGAGCCTTGCAGTTACATAGGGATACAGCTGTCAGAAAAAACGCGTTTATTTCGGGCTGAAAAACACGTTTTGAAAAGTGAGCTGTTACTGCCCCATAAGTTACATGGGGTTGACCAAACTTGCAGAAACATGTTTATTTCTGCTGAAAAACATGTTTTGACACTGTCAGCACACTGGGGTTAAGACCTGAGTGTGTGGGCTCTTCTGAGCCTTGCAGTTACATAGGGATACAGCTGTCTGAAAAAACGCGTTTATTTCGGGCTGAAAAACACGTTTTGCAAAGTGTGCTGTTACTACCCCATAACTTACATGGGGTTGACCAAACTTGCAGAAACATGTTTATTTCTGCTGAAAAACATGTTTTGACACTTTCAGCACACTGGGGTTAAGACCTGAGTGTGTGGGCTCTTCTGAGCCTTGCAGTTACATAGGGATACAGCTGTCTGAAAAAACGTGTTTATTTCGGGCTGAAAAACACGTTTTGAAAAGTGACCTGTTACTGCCCCATAAGATACATGGGGTTGACCAAACTAGCAGAAACATGTTTATTTCTGCTGAAAAACATGTTTTGACACTTTCAGCACACTGGGGTTAAGACCTGAGTGTGTGGGCTCTTCTGAGCCTTGCAGTTACATAGGGATACAGCTGTCTGAAAAAACGTGTTTATCTCGGGCTGAAAAACACGTTTTGAAAAGTGTGCTGTTACTGCCCCATAACTTACATGGGGTTGACCAAACTTGCAGAAACATGTTTATTTCTTCTGAAAAACATGTTTTGACACTGTCAGCACACTGGGGTTAAGACCTGAGTGTGTGGGCTCTTCTGAGCCTTGCAGTTATATAGGGATACAGCTGTCAGAAAAAACGCGTTTATTTCGGGCTGAAAAACACGTTTTGAAAAGTGAGCTGTTACTGCCCCATAAGTTACATGGGGTTGACCAAACTTGCAGAAACATGTTTATTTCTGCTGAAAAACATGTTTTGACACTGTCAGCACACTGGGGTTAAGACCTGAGTGTGTGGGCTCTTCTGAGCCTTGCAGTTACATAGGGATACAGCTGTCTGAAAAAACGCGTTTATTTCGGGCTGAAAAACACGTTTTGAAAAGTGTGCTGTTACCACCCCATAACTTACATGGGGTTGACCAAACTTGCAGAAACATGTTTATTTCTGCTGAAAAACATGTCTTGACACTTTCAGCACACTGGGGTTAAGACCTGAGTGTGTGGGCTCTTCTGAGCCTTGCAGTTACATAGGGATACAGCTGTCTGAAAAAACGCGTTTATTTCGGGCTGAAAAACACGTTTTGAAAAGTGTGCTGTTACTACCCCATAACTTACATGGGGTTGACCAAACTTGCAGAAACATGTTTATTTCTGCTGAAAAACATGTTTTGACACTTTCAGCACACTGGGGTTAAGACCTGAGTGTGTGGGCTCTTCTGAGCCCTGCAGTTACATAGGGATACAGCTGTCTGAAAAAACGCGTTTATTTCGGGCTGAAAAACACGTTTTGAAAAGTGAGCTGTTTCTGCCCCATAAGTTACATGGGGTTGACCAAACTTGCAGAAACATGTTTATTTCTGCTGAAAAACATGTTTTGACACTTTCAGCACACTGGGGTTAAGACCTGAGTTTGTGGGCTCTTCTGAGCCTTGCAGTTACATAGGGATACAGCTGTCTGAAAAAACGCGTTTATTTCGGGCTGAAAAACACGTCTTGAAAAGTGAGCTGTTACTGACCCATAACTTACATGGGGTTGACCAAACTTGCAGAAACATGTTTATTTCTGCTGAAAAACATGTTTTGACACTTTCAGCACACTGGGGTTAAGACCTGAGTGTGTGGGCTCTTCTGAGCCTTGCAGTTACATAGGGATACAGCTGTCTGAAAAAACGTGTTTATCTCGGGCTGAAAAACACGTTTTGAAAAGTGTGCTGTTACTGCCCCATAACTTACATGGGGTTGACCAAACTTGCAGAAACATGTTTATTTCTTCTGAAAAACATGTTTTGACACTGTCAGCACACTGGGGTTAAGACCTGAGTGTGTGGGCTCTTCTGAGCCTTGCAGTTACATAGGGATACAGCTGTCTGAAAAAACGCGTTTATTTCGGGCTGAAAAACACGTTTTGAAAAGTGAGCTGTTACTGACCCATAACTTACATGGGGTTGACCAAACTTGCAGAAACATGTTTATTTCTGCTGAAAAACATGTTTTGACACTTTCAGCACACTGGGGTTAAGACCTGAGTGTGTGGGCTCTTCTGAGCCTTGCAGTTACATAGGGATACAGCTGTCTGAAAAAACGTGTTTATTTCGGGCTGAAAAACACGTTTTGAAAAGTGAGCTGTTACTGACCCATAACTTACATGGGGTTGACCAAACTTGCAGAAACATGTTTATTTCTGCTGAAAAACATGTTTTGACACTTTCAGCACACTGGGGTTAAGACCTGAGTGTGTGGGCTCTTCTGAGCCTTGCAGTTACATAGGGATACAGCTGTCTGAAAAAACGTGTTTATCTCGGGCTGAAAAACACGTTTTGAAAAGTGTGCTGTTACTGCCCCATAACTTACATGGGGTTGACCAAACTTGCAGAAACATGTTTATTTCTTCTGAAAAACATGTTTTGACACTGTCAGCACACTGGGGTTAAGACCTGAGTGTGTGGGCTCTTCTGAGCCTTGCAGTTATATAGGGATACAGCTGTCTGAAAAAACGTGTTTATCTCGGGCTGAAAAACACGTTTTGAAAAGTGTGCTGTTACTGCCCCATAACTTACATGGGGTTGACCAAACTTGCAGAAACATGTTTATTTCTTCTGAAAAACATGTTTTGACACTGTCAGCACACTGGGGTTAAGACCTGAGTGTGTGGGCTCTTCTGAGCCTTGCAGTTATATAGGGATACAGCTGTCAGAAAAAACGCGTTTATTTCGGGCTGAAAAACACGTTTTGAAAAGTGAGCTGTTACTGCCCCATAAGTTACATGGGGTTGACCAAACTTGCAGAAACATGTTTAATTCTGCTGAAAAACATGTTTTGACACTGTCAGCACACTGGGGTTAAGACCTGAGTGTGTGGGCTCTTCTGAGCCTTGCAGTTACATAGGGATACAGCTGTCTGAAAAAACGCGTTTATTTCGGGCTGAAAAACACGTTTTGAAAAGTGTGCTGTTACCACCCCATAACTTACATGGGGTTGACCAAACTTGCAGAAACATGTTTATTTCTGCTGAAAAACATGTTTTGACACTTTCAGCACACTGGGGTTAAGACCTGAGTGTGTGGGCTCTTCTGAGCCTTGCAGTTACATAGGGATACAGCTGTCTGAAAAAACGCGTTTATTTCGGGCTGAAAAACACGTTTTGAAAAGTGTGCTGTTACTACCCCATAACTTACATGGGGTTGACCAAACTTGCAGAAACATGTTTATTTCTGCTGAAAAACATGTTTTGACACTTTCAGCACACTGGGGTTAAGACCTGAGTGTGTGGGCTCTTCTGAGCCTTGCAGTTACATAGGGATACAGCTGTCTGAAAAAACGCGTTTATTTCGGGCTGAAAAACACGTTTTGAAAAGTGAGCTGTTACTGCCCCATAAGTTACATGGGGTTGACCAAACTTGCAGAAACATGTTTATTTCTGCTGAAAAACATGTTTTGACACTGTCAGCACACTGGGGTTAAGACCTGAGTGTGTGGGCTCTTCTGAGCCTTGCAGTTATATAGGGATACAGCTGTCAGAAAAAACGCATTTATTTCGGGCTGAAAAACACGTTTTGAAAAGTGAGCTGTTACTGCCCCATAAGTTACATGGGGTTGACCAAACTTGCAGAAACATGTTTATTTCTGCTGAAAAACATGTTTTGACACTGTCAGCACACTGGGGTTAAGACCTGAGTGTGTGGGCTCTTCTGAGCCTTGCAGTTACATAGGGATACAGCTGTCTGAAAAAACGCGTTTATTTCGGGCTGAAAAACACGTTTTGAAAAGTGTGCTGTTACTACCCCATAACTTACATGGGGTTGACCAAACTTGCAGAAACATGTTTATTTCTGCTGAAAAACATGTTTTGACACTTTCAGCACACTGGGGTTAAGACCTGAGTGTGTGGGCTCTTCTGAGCCTTGCAGTTACATAGGGATACAGCTGTCTGAAAAAACGCGTTTATTTCGGGCTGAAAAACACGTTTTGAAAAGTGAGCTGTTACTGCCCCATAAGTTACATGGGGTTGACCAAACTTGCAGAAACATGTTTATTTCTGCTGAAAAACATGTTTTGACACTGTCAGCACACTGGGGTTAAGACCTGAGTGTGTGGGCTCTTCTGAGCCTTGCAGTTATATAGGGATACAGCTGTCAGAAAAAACGCGTTTATTTCGGGCTGAAAAACACGTTTTGAAAAGTGAGCTGTTACTGCCCCATAAGTTACATGGGGTTGACCAAACTTGCAGAAACATGTTTATTTCTGCTGAAAAACATGTTTTGACACTGTCAGCACACTGGGGTTAAAACCTGAGTGTGTGGGCTCTTCTGAGCCTTGCAGTTACATAGGGATACAGCTGTCTGAAAAAACGCGTTTATTTCGGGCTGAAAAACACGTTTTGAAAAGTGAGCTGTACTGCCCCATAAGATACATGGGGTTGACCAAACTTGCAGAAACATGTTTATTTCTGCTGAAAAACATGTTTTGACACTTTCTGCACAGTGGGGTTAAGACCTGAGTGTGTGGGCTCTTCTGAGCCTTGCAGTTACATAGGGATACAGCTGTCTGAAAAAACGCGTTTATTTCGGGCTGAAAAACACGTTTTGAAAAGTGTGCTGTTACTACCCCATAACTTACATGGGGTTGACCAAACTTGCAGAAACATGTTTATTCTTCTGAAAAACATGTTTTGACACTTTCAGCACACTGGGTTAAGACCTGAGTGTGTGGGCTCTTCTGAGCCTTGCAGTTACATAGGGATACAGCTGTCTGAAAAAACGTGTTTATCTCGGGCTGAAAAACACGTTTTGAAAAGTGTGCTGTTACTGCCCCATAACTTACATGGGGTTGACCAAACTTGCAGAAACATGTTTATTTCTGCTGAAAAACATGTTTTGACACTTTCAGCACACTGGGGTTAAGACCTGAGTTTGTGGGCTCTTCTGAGCCTTGCAGTTACATAGGGATACAGCTGTCTGAAAAAAACGCGTTTATTTCGGGCTGAAAAACACGTTTTGAAAAGTGAGCTGTTACTGACCCATAACTTACATGGGGTTGACCAAACTTGCAGAAACATGTTTATTTCTGCTGAAAAACATGTTTTGACACTTTTCAGCACACTGGGGTTAAGACCTGAGTGTGTGGGCTCTTCTGAGCCTTGCAGTTACATAGGGATACAGCTGTCTGAAAAAACGTGTTTATTTCGGGCTGAAAAACACGTTTTGAAAAGTGACCTGTTACTGCCCCATAAGATACATGGGGTTGACCAAACTTGCAGAAACATGTTTATTTCTGCTGAAAAACATGTTTTGACACTTTCAGCACACTGGGGTTAAGACCTGAGTGTGTGGGCTCTTCTGAGCCTTGCAGTTACATAGGGATACAGCTGTCTGAAAAACGTGTTTATCTCGGGCTGAAAAACACGTTTTGAAAAGTGTGCTGTTACTGCCCCATAACTTACATGGGGTTGACCAAACTTGCAGAAACATGTTTATTTCTTCTGAAAAACATGTTTTGGACACTGTCAGCACACTGGGGTTAAGACCTGAGTGTGTGGGCTCTTCTGAGCCTTGCAGTTATATAGGGATACAGCTGTCAGAAAAAACGCGTTTATTTCGGGCTGAAAAACACGTTTTGAAAAGTGAGCTGTTACTGCCCCATAAGTTACATGGGGTTGACCAAACTTGCAGAAACATGTTTATTTCTGCTGAAAAACATGTTTTGACACTGTCAGCACACTGGGGTTAAGACCTGAGTGTGTGGGCTCTTCTGAGCCTTGCAGTTACATAGGGATACAGCTGTCTGAAAAAACGCGTTTATCTCGGGGCTGAAAAACACGTTTTGAAAAGTGTGCTGTTACCACCCCATAACTTACATGGGGTTGACCAAACTTGCAGAAACATGTTTATTTCTGCTGAAAAACATGTTTTGACACTTTCAGCACACTGGGTTAAGACCTGAGTGTGTGGGCTCTTCTGAGCCTTGCAGTTACATAGGGATACAGCTGTCTGAAAAAACGCGTTTATTTCGGGCTGAAAAACACGTTTTGAAAAGTGTGCTGTTACTACCCCATAACTTACATGGGGTTGACCAAACTTGCAGAAACATGTTTATTTCTGCTGAAAAACATGTTTTGACACTTTCAGCACACTGGGGTTAAGACCTGAGTGTGTGGGCTCTTCTGAGCCTTGCAGTTACATAGGGATACAGCTGTCTGAAAAAAACGCGTTTATTTCGGGCTGAAAAACACGTTTTGAAAAGTGAGCTGTTACTGCCCCATAAGTTACATGGGGTTGACCAAACTTGCAGAAACATGTTTATTTCTGCTGAAAAACATGTTTTGACACTTTCAGCACACTGGGGTTAAGACCTGAGTTTGTGGGCTCTTCTGAGCCTTGCAGTTACATAGGGATACAGCTGTCTGAAAAAACGCGTTTATTTCGGGCTGAAAAACACGTCTTGAAAAGTGAGCTGTTACTGACCCATAACTTACATGGGGTTGACCAAACTTGCAGAAACATGGTTTATTTCTGCTGAAAAACATGTTTTGACACTTTCAGCACACTGGGGTTAAGACCTGAGTGTGTGGGCTCTTCTGAGCCTTGCAGTTACATAGGGATACAGCTGTCTGAAAAAACGTGTTTATCTCGGGCTGAAAAACACGTTTTGAAAAGTGTGCTGTTACTGCCCCATAACTTACATGGGGTTGACCAAACTTGCAGAAACATGTTTATTTCTTCTGAAAAACATGTTTTGACACTGTCAGCACACTGGGGTTAAGACCTGAGTGTGTGGGCTCTTCTGAGCCTTGCAGTTACATAGGGATACAGCTGTCTGAAAAAACGCGTTTATTTTCGGGCTGAAAAACACGTTTTTGAAAGTGAGCTGTTACTGCCCCATAACTTACATGGGGTTGACCAAACTTGCAGAAACATGTTTATTTCTGCTGAAAAACATGTTTTGACACTTTCAGCACACTGGGGTTAAGACCTGAGTGTGTGGGCTCTACTGAGCCTTGCAGTTACATAGGGATACAGCTGTCTGAAAAAACGCGTTTATTTCGGGCTGAAAACACGTTTTGAAAAGTGAGCTGTTAATGCCCCATAAGTTACATTGGGTTGTCCAAACTTGCAGAAACATGTTTATTTCTGCTGAAAAACATGTTTTGACACTTTCAGCACACTGGGGTTAAGACCTGAGTGTGTGGGCTCTTCTGAGCTTGCAGTTACATAGGGATACAGCTGTCTGAAAAAACGTGTTTATTTCGGGCTGAAAAACACGTTTGAAAAGTGACCTGTTACTGCCCCATAAGATACATGGGGTTGACCAAACTTGCAGAAACATGTTTATTCTGCTGAAAACATGTTTTGACACTTTCTGCACAGTGGGGTTAAGACCTGAGTGTGTGGGCTCTTCTGAGCCTTGCAGTTACATAGGGATACAGCTGTCTGAAAAAACGCGTTTATTTCGGGCTGAAAAACACGTTTTGAAAAGTGTGCTGTTACTACCCCATAACTTACATGGGGTTGACCAAACTTGCAGAAACATGTTTATTTCTGCTGAAAAACATGTTTTGACACTTTCAGCACACTGGGGTTAAGACCTGAGTGTGTGGGCTCTTCTGAGCCTTGCAGTTACATAGGGATACAGCTGTCTGAAAAAACGTGTTTATCTCGGGCTGAAAAACACGTTTTGAAAAGTGTGCTGTTACTGCCCCATAACTTACATGGGGTTGACCAAACTTGCAGAAACATGTTTATTTCTGCTGAAAAACATGTTTTGACACTTTCAGCACACTGGGGTTAAGACCTGAGTTTGTGGGCTCTTCTGAGCCTTGCAGTTACATAGGGATACAGCTGTCTGAAAAAAACGCGTTTATTTCGGGCTGAAAACACGTTTTGAAAAGTGAGCTGTTACTGACCCATAACTTACATGGGGTTGACCAAACTTGCAGAAACATGTTTATTTCTGCTGAAAACATGTTTTGACACTTTCAGCACACTGGGGTTAAGACCTGAGTGTGTGGGCTCTTTCTGAGCCTTGCAGTTACATAGGGATACAGCTGTCTGAAAAAACGTGTTTATCTCGGGCTGAAAAACACGTTTTGAAAAGTGTGCTGTTACTGCCCCATAACTTACATGGGGTTGACCAAACTTGCAGAAACATGTTTATTTTCTTCTGAAAAACATGTTTTGACACTGTCAGCACACTGGGGTTAAGACCTGAGTGTGTGGGCTCTTCTGAGCCTTGCAGTTATATAGGGATACAGCTGTCAGAAAAAACGCGTTTATTTCGGCTGAAAAACACGTTTTGAAAAGTGAGCTGTTACTGCCCCATAAGTTACATGGGGTTGACCAAACTTGCAGAAACATGTTTAATTCTGCTGAAAAACATGTTTTGACACTGTCAGCACACTGGGTTAAGACCTGAGTGTGTGGGCTCTTCTGAGCCTTGCAGTTACATAGGGATACAGCTGTCTGAAAAAACGCGTTTATTTCGGGCTGAAAAACACGTTTTGAAAAGTGTGCTGTTACCACCCCATAACTTACATGGGGTTGACCAAACTTGCAGAAACATGTTTATTTCTGCTGAAAAACATGTTTTGACACTTTCAGCACACTGGGGTTAAGACCTGAGTGTGTGGGCTCTTCTGAGCCTTGCAGTTACATAGGGATACAGCTGTCTGAAAAAAACGCGTTATTTCGGGCTGAAAAACACGTTTTGAAAAGTGTGCTGTTACTACCCCATAACTTACATGGGGTTGACCAAACTTGCAGAAACATGTTTATTTCTGCTGAAAAACATGTTTTGACACTTTCAGCACACTGGGGTTAAGACCTGAGTGTGTGGGCTCTTCTGAGCCTTGCAGTTACATAGGGATACAGCTGTCTGAAAAACGCGTTTATTTCGGGCTGAAAAACACGTTTTGAAAAGTGAGCTGTTACTGCCCCATAAGTTACATGGGGTTGACCAAACTTGCAGAAACATGTTTATTTCTGCTGAAAAACATGTTTTGACACTGTCAGCACACTGGGGTTAAGACCTGAGTGTGTGGGCTCTTCTGAGCCTTGCAGTTATATAGGGATACAGCTGTCAGAAAAAACGCGTTTATTTCGGGCTGAAAAACACGTTTTGAAAAGTGAGCTGTTACTGCCCCATAAGTTACATGGGGTTGACCAAACTTGCAGAAACATGTTTATTTCTGCTGAAAAACATGTTTTGACACTGTCAGCACACTGGGGTTAAGACCTGAGTGTGTGGGCTCTTCTGAGCCTTGCAGTTACATAGGGATACAGCTGTCTGAAAAAAACGCGTTTATTTCGGGCTGAAAAACACGTTTTGAAAAGTGAGCTGTACTGCCCCATAAGATACATGGGGTTGACCAAACTTGCAGAAACATGTTTATTTCTGCTGAAAAACATGTTTTGACACTTTCTGCACAGTGGGGTTAAGACCTGAGTGTGTGGGCTCTTCTGAGCCTTGCAGTTACATAGGGATACAGCTGTCTGAAAAAACGCGTTTATTTCGGGCTGAAAAACACGTTTTGAAAAGTGAGCTGTTACTGCCCCATAAGTTACATGGGGTTGACCAAACTTGCAGAAACATGTTTATTTCTGCTGAAAAACATGTTTTGACACTTTCAGCACACTGGGGTTAAGACCTGAGTTTGTGGGCTCTTCTGAGCCTTGCAGTTACATAGGGATACAGCTGTCTGAAAAAACGCGTTTATTTCGGGCTGAAAAACACGTCTTGAAAAGTGAGCTGTTACTGACCCATAACTTACATGGGGTTGACCAAACTTGCAGAAACATGTTTATTTCTGCTGAAAAACATGTTTTGACACTTTCAGCACACTGGGGTTAAGACCTGAGTGTGTGGGCTCTTCTGAGCCTTGCAGTTACATAGGGATACAGCTGTCTGAAAAAACGTGTTTATCTCGGGCTGGAAAAACACGTTTTGAAAAGTGTGCTGTTACTGCCCCATAACTTACATGGGGTTGACCAAACTTGCAGAAACATGTTTATTTCTTCTGAAAAACATGTTTTGACACTGTCAGCACACTGGGGTTAAGACCTGAGTGTGTGGGCTCTTCTGAGCCTTGCAGTTACATAGGGATACAGCTGTCAGAAAAAACGCGTTATTTCGGGCTGAAAAACACGTTTTGAAAAGTGAGCTGTTACTGCCCCATAACTTACATGGGGTTGACCAAACTTGCAGAAACATGTTTATTTCTGCTGAAAAACATGTTTTGACACTTTCAGCACACTGGGGTTAAGACCTGAGTGTGTGGGCTCTACTGAGCCTTGCAGTTACATAGGGATACAGCTGTCTGAAAAAACGCGTTTATTTCGGGCTGAAAAAACACGTTTTGAAAAGTGAGCTGTTAATGCCCCATAAGTTACATTGGGTTGTCCAAACTTGCAGAAACATGTTTATTTCTGCTGAAAAACATGTTTTGACACTTTCAGCACACTGGGGTTAAGACCTGAGTGTGTGGGGCTCTTCTGAGCCTTGCAGTTACATAGGGATACAGCTGTCTGAAAAAACGTGTTTATTTCGGGCTGAAAAAACACGTTTTGAAAAGTGACCTGTTACTGCCCCATAAGATACATGGGGTTGACCAAACTTGCAGAAACATGTTTATTTCTGCTGAAAAACATGTTTTGACACTTTCTGCACAGTGGGGTTAAGACCCTGAGTGTGTGGGCTCTTCTGAGCCTTGCAGTTACATAGGGATACAGCTGTCTGAAAAAACGCGTTTATTTCGGGCTGAAAAACACGTTTTGAAAAGTGTGCTGTTACTACCCCATAACTTACATGGGGTTGACCAAACTTGCAGAAACATGTTTATTTCTGCTGAAAAACATGTTTTGACACTTTCAGCACACTGGGGTTAAGACCTGAGTGTGTGGGCTCTTCTGAGCCTTGCAGTTACATAGGGATACAGCTGTCTGAAAAAACGTGTTTATCTCGGGCTGAAAAACACGTTTTGAAAAGTGTGCTGTTACTGCCCCATAACTTACATGGGGTTGACCAAACTTGCAGAAACATGTTTATTTCTGCTGAAAAACATGTTTTGACACTTTCAGCACACTGGGGTTAAGACCTGAGTTTGTGGGCTCTTCTGAGCCTTGCAGTTACATAGGGATACAGCTGTCTGAAAAAACGCGTTTATTTCGGGCTGAAAAAACACGTTTTGAAAAGTGAGCTGTTACTGACCCATAACTTACATGGGGTTGACCAAACTTGCAGAAACATGTTTATTTCTGCTGAAAAACATGTTTTGACACTTTCAGCACACTGGGGTTAAGACCTGAGTGTGTGGGCTCTTCTGAGCCTTGCAGTTACATAGGGATACAGCTGTCTGAAAAAACGTGTTTATCTCGGGCTGAAAAACACGTTTTGAAAAGTGTGCTGTTACTGCCCCATAACTTACATGGGGTTGACCAAACTTGCAGAAACATGTTTATTTCTTCTGAAAAACATGTTTTGACACTGTCAGCACACTGGGGTTAAGACCTGAGTGTGTGGGCTCTTCTGAGCCTTGCAGTTACATAGGGATACAGCTGTCAGAAAAAACGCGTTTATTTCGGGCTGAAAAACACGTTTTGAAAAGTGAGCTGTTACTGCCCCATAAGTTACATGGGGTTGACCAAACTTGCAGAAACATGTTTAAATTCTGCTGAAAAACATGTTTTGACACTGTCAGCACACTGGGGTTAAGACCTGAGTGTGTGGGCTCTTCTGAGCCTTGCAGTTACATAGGGATACAGCTGTCTGAAAAAAACGCGTTTATTTCGGGCTGAAAAACACGTTTTGAAAAGTGTGCTGTTACCACCCCATAACTTACATGGGGTTGACCAAACTTGCAGAAACATGTTTATTTCTGCTGAAAAACATGTTTTGACACTTTCAGCACACTGGGGTTAAGACCTGAGTGTGTGGGCTCTTCTGAGCCTTGCAGTTACATAGGGATACAGCTGTCTGAAAAAACGCGTTTATTTCGGGCTGAAAAACACGTTTTGAAAAGTGTGCTGTTACTACCCCATAACTTACATGGGGTTGACCAAACTTGCAGAAACATGTTTATTTCTGCTGAAAAACATGTTTTGACACTTTCAGCACACTGGGGTTAAGACCTGAGTGTGTGGGCTCTTCTGAGCCTTGCAGTTACATAGGGATACAGCTGTCTGAAAAAACGCGTTTATTTCGGGCTGAAAAAACACGTTTTGAAAAGTGAGCTGTTACTGCCCCATAAGTTACATGGGGTTGACCAAACTTGCAGAAACATGTTTTATTTCTGCTGAAAAACATGTTTTGACACTGTCAGCACACTGGGGTTAAAGACCTGAGTGTGTGGGCTCTTCTGAGCCTTGCAGTTATATAGGGATACAGCTGTCAGAAAAAAACGCATTTATTTCGGGCTGAAAAACACGTTTTGAAAAGTGAGCTGTTACTGCCCCATAAGTTACATGGGGTTGACCAAACTTGCAGAAACATGTTTATTTCTGCTGAAAAACATGTTTTGACACTGTCAGCACACTGGGGTTAAGACCTGTGTGTGTGGGCTCTTCTGAGCCTTGCAGTTACATAGGGATACAGCTGTCTGAAAAAACGCGTTTATTTCGGGCTGAAAACACGTTTTGAAAAGTGTGCTGTTACCACCCCATAACTTACATGGGGTTGACCAAACTTGCAGAAACATGTTTATTTCTGCTGAAAAACATGTTTTGACACTTTCAGCACACTGGGGTTAAGACCTGAGTGTGTGGGTTCTTCTGAGCCTTGCAGTTACATAGGGATACAGCTGTCTGAAAAAACGCGTTTATTTCGGGCTGAAAAACACGTTTTGAAAAGTGTGCTGTTACTACCCCATAACTTACATGGGGTTGACCAAACTTGCAGAAACATGTTTATTTCTGCTGAAAAACATGTTTTGACACTTTCAGCACACTGGGGTTAAGACCTGAGTGTGTGGGCTCTTCTGAGCCTTGCAGTTACATAGGGATACAGCTGTCTGAAAAACGCGTTTATTTCGGGCTGAAAAACACGTTTTGAAAAGTGAGCTGTTACTGCCCCATAAGTTACATGGGGTTGACCAAACTTGCAGAAACATGTTTATTTCTGCTGAAAAACATGTTTTGACACTTTCAGCACACTGGGGTTAAGACCTGAGTTTGTGGGCTCTTCTGAGCCTTGCAGTTACATAGGGATACAGCTGTCTGAAAAACGCGTTTATTTCGGGCTGAAAAACACGTCTTGAAAAGTGAGCTGTTACTGACCCATAACTTACATGGGTTGACCAAACTTGCAGAAACATGTTTATTTCTGCTGAAAAACATGTTTTGACACTTTCAGCACACTGGGGTTAAGACCTGAGTGTGTGGGCTCTTCTGAGCCTTGCAGTTACATAGGGATACAGCTGTCTGAAAAAAACGTGTTATCTCGGGCTGAAAAACACGTTTTGAAAAGTGTGCTGTTACTGCCCCATAACTTACATGGGGTTGACCAAACTTGCAGAAACATGTTTATTTCTTCTGAAAAACATGTTTTGACACTGTCAGCACACTGGGGTTCAGACCTGAGTGTGTGGGCTCTTCTGAGCCTTGCAGTTACATAGGGATACAGCTGTCAGAAAAAACGCGTTTATTTCGGGCTGAAAAACACGTTTTGAAAAGTGAGCTGTTACTGCCCCATAAGTTACATGGGGTTGACCAAACTTGCAGAAACATGTTTATTTCTGCTGAAAAACATGTTTTGACACTGTCAGCACACTGGGGTTAAGACCTGAGTGTGTGGGCTCTTCTGAGCCTTGCAGTTACATAGGGATACAGCTGTCTGAAAAAACGCGTTTATTTCGGGCTGAAAAACACGTTTTGCAAAGTGTGCTGTTACTACCCCATAACTTACATGGGGTTGACCAAACTTGCAGAAACATGTTTATTTCTGCTGAAAAACATGTTTTGACACTTTCAGCACACTGGGGTTAAGACCTGAGTGTGTGGCTCTTCTGAGCCTTGCAGTTACATAGGGATACAGCTGTCTGAAAAAACGCGTTTATTTCGGGCTGAAAAAACACGTTTTGAAAAGTGAGCTGTTACTGACCCATAACTTAAATGGGGTTGACCAAACTTGCAGAAACATGTTTATTTCTGCTGAAAAACATGTTTTGACACTTTCAGCACACTGGGGTTAAGACCTGAGTTTGTGGGCTCTTCTGAGCCTTGCAGTTACATAGGGATACAGCTGTCTGAAAAAACGCGTTTATTTCGGGCTGAAAAACACGTTTTGAAAAGTGAGCTGTTACTGACCCATAACTTACATGGGGTTGACCAAAACTTGCAGAAACATGTTTATTTCTGCTGAAAAACATGTTTTGACACTTTCAGCACACTGGGGTTAAGACCTGAGTGTGTGGGCTCTTCTGAGCCTTGCAGTTACATATGGATACAGCTGTCTGGAAAAACGTGTTTATTTCGGGCTGAAAAAACACGTTTTGAAAAGTGACCTGTTACTGCCCCATAAGATACATGGGGTTGACCAAACTTGCAGAAACATGTTTATTTCTGCTGAAAAACATGTTTTGACACTTTCTGCACAGTGGGGTTAAGAACCTGAGTGTGTGGGCTCTTCTGAGCCTTGCAGTTACATAGGGATACAG